>NC_089804.1:42754810-43054810 GCF_029633855.1 Hoplias malabaricus
TACCGAGAGAGAGAGAGAGAGAGAGAGAGAGAGAGAGAGAGAGAGAGTGAGAGAGAGAGAGAGAGAGAGAGAGAGAGAGAGAGAGAGAGTCAGGCTCTTTCTGCCTCTATCTCGCTTGCTCTCTTTCCATTCGGTACTTTCTCTCTCTTTCCCCCTCTCTGTTTTTCTTCTCTCCTCCTCTCTGTCCGGTGCGCTCCTCGATGTGATCTAGTTTCTGCTATGCTTCTTGCGACATGAACTTACCATCCTTGAAGATTCACCTGCAGAATGGGGTCTATTTTAACACGTACATGTACCAGGTAGGAACCAGGAGGAGTGTTTACTTTAGCTTGGGTTTGTGCCATGGCTATTGTTGTTGTTGTTGTTGTTGTTGCTGCTGTTGCTTCTTTTGTTGTTGTAGATGATATAGTTCAAATGTTGTCAGCTGTCATTGAGTGTCTCTTGTTTCGTCCAGTGGGCTCACACATAACTTCATAACTTGGTAGTAGGAATGTCCTATAGGGAGCAGTTCCTAGAAGACCTGTGTGTGTGTGTGCGCGTGTGTGTGTGTGTGTGTGTGTGTGTGTGTGTGTGTCTGTGTGCTTAGCTATAAATTGTCTGTTTCACTTTCATATTGCTTTTAAATCCCTTTAAAACATGAAGGTTTGGCTGTAAAACAGTGCATTGTCTGTTTGTAATGCAGTCATTGTATAAGTGCTGCACACTGACCACACAGTAATCTGATGAGCATTTAGACAAGCATCCCAGGTTCTGACAAAAGTATATTCCATGTAGTCACTATACTCATTTTTATATTCATCTTATATGTCAAGACAGGCAAACATGAATATGTTGCAATATGATATACATTCCAGTGGCTGCTCCTGCCAAACCTCTCAGGGGGGACAGTGGTTGCGATGACGGCTAAGGTAACTTATTCAATGGGCAAAGCTAGCCATGAGCAAAAGCTAGCCATCTACATAGTGGGCCCATTGAATTTTACAAATGAATCAGGAAACTAACATGACATTGTCATGTAACATTGAAGAGTTTTATTTTTCTGGTCACCTCATGCAGCAATAAAACTAGTAAAAGCTTTCTATTTGTCTACATTATGTACAGTATTTGTGGATAGCTCTTCTTTAAAACTATTACTTTGCCTCTGTAATGACTGAGTAACCAACTGTATTCATAAACAAATAAACAAGTATATACAAGTAAACAAATAAGTTATTTTATCACATCGAGGATGAACTGAAGGCTCTGCAGCTCGAAAAATGAGCCTTAATGTGAGAGTCTATGAGAGCAGTCTGGGGCAATATTCCATCATGCTGAAGTTGCCCAAAAGGAGGCGGGACTGAACAGAACAAAACCTAATGACTTTGAAACTCAGAGTCTAACACTGAGTTGCCTTTTTTGCAGTGACTTAATGGACAGAAACTGCTGTGGATTTCAGAGTGAAGCAAGAACTGAGCTTGATTTTCTACTCCCAAAGGCCTAAAGCTTTAAGCACTATTTAATGGATTTAGAATGGGTTAACGATCTTACGTGGTTTTTAGTCCTAATTACTGCAGTATTAATTAAATACTTCAAACATTTTCTCCATTCATGAAAATGACATATTTATAAGTTATTTACAAGGGAAAAAATGGTTTACATGTGACTTTATGTTTTTGCTGTAGGGTAATGGGCAGTTAGTCTCCACTTCTACTTCTGATACTCACCCACAGCTCAAAAGCCCTGCCCTGCAAGTTGAGAGGATGGTTGACTGAGGTTTACAATGTAAGAAACCATGGACGTGTAAATATGTGTTTTTAAGACAGTTTTGGATCTTTACTTCTGGAGATATCTAATCTCCACCACAATGTCTCATTGTACATAAACATAAACATAGATTTCATAAGAAAATAAATGAAGGGTGGAAGTGTGGTGTGTTCTCCTTGTGTCTGCGTGGGTTTCCTCCGTGTGACTGTCTGTGAGGAGTGTGGTGTGTTCTCTCTGTGTCTGCGTGGGTTTCCTCCGGGTGACTGTCTGTGAGGAGTATGGTGTGTTCTCTCTGTGACTGCGTGGGTTTCCTCCGGGTGACTGTCTGTGAGGAGTGTGGTGTGTTCTCCTTGTGTCTGTGTGGGTTTCTGTGTGAGTGTGTGAGTGAATGTGTGAGTGTGTGTGTTGCCCTGTGAAGGACTGGCGCCCTCTCCAGGGTGTATTGCCATCTTGTGCCCAATGATTCCAGGTAGGCTCTGGACCCACCGCAACCCTGAACTGGATAAGGGTTACAGATAATGAATGAATGAATGGTCAAAGTACATTATACAGAGTAATGCAGCAATAATAGTAAATAGAAATAAATAATATATAGAATATCTCAAGCAACAAAGCTGTCTGACAACGATTATTCCTCAATCAAATATACAGCTGTGCCTTTCACCAAGCTGCACTGATGTTTCAGGATATACCAAGTGATACTGCCATTGCAGAAGTGTGTAGTATAATTATCATCATATATTATTATCATTATATATTAATATCATCATATTATAATTATTACAATAATCATTAGATGCTAGGGAGGAAAACACACTGGACAGGACCCCAGGTCATCACAGGGCATCACACACTCACCCCTGTGGGCAATTTCACTCTGTCAGTCCACCTACCAACTTGTGTTTTTTGGATCGTGGGAGGAAAGTGAACATCCAGAGGAAACCCATGGAGAAACAGGGAGAGCACACCACATCATCCTCACAAACAGTGACCAGCAGAATCATCATATACAGTATATGGCCAACTTTGTGGACGCCTGTGTACATACAAACTAAGGGTATTAAAGGCTTCTTAGTATTTATGTATTATAAAAGGTATTTATATGCAGTTTGTCACCATTGGTTGTAGTAACAGACTCTACTCTTCTGAGAAGGCTTTTGAATAGGCGTTAGAACATTGCTGTGTGGATTTGCTGGTGTTCAACCACAAGAGCATTCATGTTGTTAGGTACTGGCAGTACAGACATCATTCCAAGTCCCTGTAAAGGTATTGAAATTGTGTTCTATCACTTCACAGAATGCAGTTCCACTATTAAACAACCCATTGCTGAGGGGCTTGTACCTCCCATGTCAACACTAATGTTTGCTGGGATTCAGCCAAGAGAGCATTAGTGAGATAATTCAGTTGCAGTGCTTCATAACCCAGCTCTGAGGTGTCTTTATACCCCTCTAACCAACATCTGGCATTGAGCACACTGTTCTAAAGAGACTGTGGATGCTCTCAATGGGCACACCTTAGGGTATGTTCAGTGTCAGTTTTGGTTTGATTAAAATGAACCCCGCTTTGATTTCTCTGTTAATGCGGTTCATTACAGTAAGTGTGAACACTCGTTTTCAAACTCTGGTGCAGTTCATTTCAAGTGTGAATGCAACATGGACCAAAAGCTTTAACAATAACTGCTCTGTGATGGAACAAAGTGCATTAAATACAATCAACGAGTCCAGGACAGACCTCCTAACGTCTTCAATTTGTAGAAGAGCTGCTCTGGTTTGTGCAGTGGAGGAATTTAAGGCCCTGTTTTGACTCCGTTATACATTTTACCACCTCTCACTGTGTTCCCAGTTGGTAAACACACACAGCCCTGCATTAAGCCCAGCTCATGACTCTAAAGACTTGTTCGCAACGTAAAGGTCATATGTGCATCACATGTCACTTTTTGACTTACTTTGGTTCCATTGGAACCCGACCCAAACCAGGACTAAAAAGAAACAATTCAATCATCTAATCCAGCCCTAAGCAGCAATGAAAGTAATAATCTGTGGAGGAATAAAGTGGTGAGCGATGGTGTCTCTGCTGTATGGCGTAAGTGGCGTGCTGATGACTCATGGTGTGAGAGAGGCAGGATGTAGAGGCAGTGTGTGAAGAGATGCAGTTGCACCAGTAGTGCATCGTTCTCTTGGTTTTGGCTCTGGCCTTCACCGAACCATCTGTCAGTCACAGCATCACCTTTAGTTTAGTGGGGGCAAGTGTTTGGCTGGGGACCTCTTATTGTCCTTTAGGGCTCATAATTAATCATAATTGATCAAAAAATTAATAATAACTAAAAAAGGACCATATCTTTAGATGTACATTAACATTCATGTCAAATAGCAGATGCTCGAGAGTCCAAAACGGTCAGGAGAGCTGTTTTAGCCTTCATACAAACAGAGACGTGGACATAGTAAATAAACATTGCAGAATACTGCATTTAATGTACAAAAAAGCTTAAATTTGGACTTAATTAGGTTCACGTGAGGCTGATTATTCACCAACATGCCTGTCACTTTGTTTTTATTTACCAGTTCCCTGAAACTATGTGACCCAACAGATGAAAAGCTAGCAAATGCTGAGGAAATATCTTCAAATGTTTTTTTATTATAATCGTGAACATCACCTCTAAGTCTGAAGATGATATTCAAAACAACTGAAGTAAATGTTTGAAAAAGACAAGAAAAGTAATGTGGTGGTCCAGTAAATCATTTGCAAGTATTTGACCTTCTTTAAAAACACCTACTAAATGAGTTAATCAATAAAATCATTGCCAGTTCATGCAATTAATTGGTAATATAACTATAATAATATTAATAGCTACAGCCCTGGCCTTCTTATTTACAGTAAATGGAAGTCTTTCGCACAGATCCTGTTATTAATACACTGTGCCTTTGTGCTCAAAGACAGCTCCATATTTAGTTCAGTGGTAGGTGTCCAGTGCTACCCATGTCCAGCATGTGTGTACGTTTATTGCTGATTAAAACCAAGCTGGTCTTTGCTGTTTTTGGGCACTGAGGGCCTGCCGTGATGTAATATGTGTGTGTGTGTGTGTGTGTGTATATGTGTGTGTGTGTGTGTTAGCTCATTTTCAGGACACATAATTTTGCTCATTCAGTATTTCTTCAAAATATAAGCATTAAATAAGTAGTAATTACCCCTTTTTTGCACAACTTCAATTCATCTAGGAAAGCTTTAGATTCTGGAGAACTACTGTGAAGATCGGATGCCATTCTGTGAAGATAAATCAATGACAAAAGCATTCATTTAGCTCCGTATCATTCAGCCACAGAACTGTCACTGTGGTCATTCAGAACTCTGACGTCATTCATAGCTTTGCTAAGGTCGTTCAGAACTTTGTGAGGTCATTTGGAACATTAATGAGGTCATTCTGAACATTAGTGAGGTCATTCGTAGAGTTAGTGAAGTCATTCTTAACATTAGTGAGGTCATTCAGGATGTTAGTGAGGTCATTTGGAACATTAGCGAGGTCATTCAGAACATTAGTGTGGTCATTCTGAATTTTAGTGAAGTCATATGGAATATTAGTGAGGTCATTCAGAACATTAGTGAGGTCATATGGAACATTAGTGAGGTCATTCAGAACATTAGTGTGGTCATTCTGAATGTTAGTGAGGTCATTCAGTATGTTAGTGAGGTCATTCTTAATTTTAGTGAGGTCATATGGAATATTAGTGAGGTCATTCAGAACATTAGTGAGGTCATATGGAACATTAGTGAGGTCATTCAGAACATTAGTGTGGTCATTCTGAATGTTAGTGAGGTCATTCAGAATGTTAGTGAGGTCATTCAGAACATTAGTGTGGTCATATGGAACATTAGTGAGGTCATTCAGAACATTAGTGTGGTCATTCTGAATTTTAGTGAAGTTATATGGAATATTAGTGAGGTCATTCAGAACATTAGTGAGGTCATATGGAACATTAGTGAGGTCATTCAGAACATTAGTGTGGTCATTCTGAATGTTAGTGAGGTCATTCAGTATATTAGTGAGGTCATTCTGAATTTTAGTGAGGTCATATGGAATATTAGTGAGGTCATTCAGAATTTTAGTGAGGTCATATGGAATATTAGTGAGGTCATTCAGAACATTAGTGAGGTCATTCAGAACATTAGTGTGGTCATTCTGAATGTTAGTGAGGTCATTCAGTATATTAGTGAGGTCATTCTGAATTTTAGTGAGGTCATATGGAATATTAGTGAGGTCATTCAGAACATTAGTGAGGTCATATGGAACATTAGTGAGGTCATTCAGAACATTAGTGTGGTCATTCTGAATGTTAGTGAGGTCATTCAGAATGTTAGTGAGGTCATTCAGAACATTAGTGTGGTCATATGGAACATTAGTGAGGTCATTCAGAACATTAGTGTGGTCATTCTGAATTTTAGTGAGGTCATATGGAATATTAGTGAGGTCTTTCAGAACATTAGTGAGGTCATATGGAACATTAGTGAGGTCATTCAGAACATTAGTGTGGTCATTCTGAATGTTAGTGAGGTCATATGGAACATTAGTGAGGTCACTCAGAACATTAGTGTGGTCATTCTGAATGTTAGTGATGTCATTTGGAACATTATTGAGGTCATTCAAAATGTTAGTGAGGTCATATACTGATGTTGAATGGTTAGTTCTAGTGAGTGGTGATTGTAATGTCTGTGCTCTATTGATGTAATATTACCAAAAAAAAGACTGTCTTTTGTTCTGGGAGGCAAAAATGCAGCCTCAGCTTAAATACAGAAGACTCACAGTACCGTTCCTGTCAATATCATTCCCCTAGAGGAAGGAGAGAGAGAGGGAGAGAGAGAGAGAGAGAGAGAGAGAGAGAGAGAGAGAGAGAGAGAGAGAGAGAGAGAGAATAATGTAAGGACAAGAAAAGGGTAAGAAAGCTGTAATAAAGAATGAGAGTGATATGCAATGAAAAGAAAGAAAAAAGAAAAGAGAACAAAGAATTAGAAAGAGAAGAAGAAGTCAGAAAATGTGAAGAGAAGGAAAGAATGAGAGCGAGAAAGAAAATAAATTAAAAGAACTTTAAACCGAAGTGAAGAGAAAAGAAAGAATAACAGAAAAATGGTGAAAATGAAGATGAGACAAACAGAAAAAGTACTTATAAAATACATATTTTATCTGGTTCCAGCTCTAACTCCAAGAACCAACTATTAATTTTCCACCTAATTCATCCCACCCCTACACAGGTGTCGTTGTTGTGAGATAATCAATGTTATTCACTTCACCTCTCAGTGATTTTAATCTTGAGACAGAGAGAGAGAGAGAGAGAGAGAGAGAGAGAGAGAGAGAGAGAGAGAGCGAGCGAGAGACAGAGAGAGAAGGTTCAGTATAGTTTTTTTTAATGAAGAATACATGAATGCGAGGCTATTTTGATTGAAGCCAGCAGAGAACAGGCGAGGAAGGAAGAAGGAACAAGAAGAAAAGGATGGGAATCTATTTTTTTTTCTTTTTTTTGCTTGAAGTGTCACTGCTTCAGAAACACTTTTCTTTGTGTGTGACGCTGAATTGCAGCGAGATGTTCCCTCCCAGCCGTGTCTCCGGTGAAGGAACGTTCCCAAGTCTGTCAGAAAGAGCCATGTTCTAGAAATGAGCCCTCACTCTGCTCTGGGGTCTGACTTATGCAATATCACAGAGATAAAGAAGCAGAAGGAGTGCAAGAAGACAAGAGATGGCAGGGTTATTAAGTGCCTGATTTCAAAATGTACAACTCCCTCGCTCTATGTTTAGCTAATCATGCATTCACACACACTCACTGAAGTCTCTTTCAGTCTTGGTGAATGGATTCGTGAACCGTCCCCATTACAGTTCAACTGCAAATGTCTGATCACATCAGTGGAGTAATGAATCTTCTGAAGTTTTAACCAGAAACTGAACTAATGTAATCCCTGGTATCTGTCGAATTCTGGAAAGCGATTAGCCTGAAATCTCTCACAGCACTGTATCCCCAGTTATGTCCACTTCAGATCAGTGAAGTCAGCTATTCAGAATCTAACACCAATCACAATGCAAAGTGTCAACCCAAAGGGGTATAAAGCCCTCAGCATTGGAATCCAATGAAATGCAGTGTCTTGGAACAGACTCACCTTTATAAAAAAGAAATGTATTCAAATGTGTTTCTTTTAAGAGGATGTCTGTGGTTGTGGAGCAATGCTGTACTCTCTGGTTTGTTTATGCTCAGAAGTAAAATAAGATGGTTTGTAAAATTAAATGTTTGTAAGCGGCTGAAGTGTAACTTGTCTCTAAGTTTTTATTCGCTGTTTGAATTACAACAGACATTTGTTACTCGAGTGTTTTAGCACTTTTAGAAATGCAGCTAGCTGTCTCCTGGGTTTGGAGACATTCCACATTATGTGATCAGAAAAAACAAATATAAGTCAATGTTACTCACCTAAGGAGCAGGAACAGAGCAGCATCCTAATCTCAGTTCATGCTTTCAACTTTTGGAGCTCTCTTTGTTGTCTAAAAAACTCCAGATGCCTTTTGACTGGTAACCAATTACATATCCTTCTGCCTCCAAGGCAGCACTGCCTCCAGAACCATTTTGAGCAGTGGTTTTTACACATGTGCATGTAGGACCTCCAGCGATGTTGTTAGCATGCTGTTCATCAGTGGAACTAAAGGTAGCCAGGTCTCTGGAGAGCTGCCAACACCTCCATATCATCCACATGATTGAGTACTGCTGTATTTCACTAAGTTTCTCTTAGATTCCAACAGATTTACTGTTTATTTTCTCTCATTCTCCCTAGCTCTATTGATCCTCCACCTGTCTATCCCCCTTCTCCAGTCTATCTCTCTGTCTCTTATTTCTTTGAGCACATTTGTGTAGAATCTGTGTAGCACAATGTTATGGAACGCAGTATCAGAAACGTTGTCTGAATAAATGTGTCTCCTGGCACAGTTTCAGTGGAGCTTTTGGGTGTTTTGGGGCCCAGATTGAATTTGCTTGGGGATGATTGATGATTACAGCAGCTTGCGCCAGAACTAACTTACTCCACCGAAAGTCACGTGGCGATATTATTTAGATGCTGATTAGCTTAAGCTTCACCTTATGGTTGCAGAGTAACACACTGCTAATGTATGTCAGCGTTCTCTGAAAGCTAATTCTCGCGTTAACATGATATAGCATTTCTTAATGGACTTGTTTCAGAAACTGTTGGCCTCCCAAGTTATTGGATGGAGCTAATTCACTCCAGAGTGTGGAGCCTAATGCTCCACAGCTCAATAATTTATTTCCCTCTGGTCGACACTTGGCATTTAGCATGCTAATTCTAGAGTATTCATTCACTATTTTGTAAGCGATTATCACGGCTCAGGGTCACGGTGGGTCCAGAGCCTACCTGGAATTACTGGGTGCAGGGTTGTGGGTTCAACTCTGGCTCCGGGTGACTGTCTGTGAGGAGTTGGTGTGTTCTCCCCGTGTCTGCGTGGGTTTCCTCCGGGTGACTGTCTGTGAGGAGTTGGTGTGTTCTCCCCGTGTCTGCGTGGGTTTCCTCCGGGTGCTCTGGCTTCCTTCCACAGTCCAAAAACACACGTTGGTAGGTGGATTGGCGACTCAAAAGTGTCCGTAGGTGTGAGTGTGTGAGTGAATGTGTGTCTGTGTTGCCCTGTGAAGGACTGGCGCCCCCTCCAGGGTGTATTCACCCAATGATTCCAGGTAGGCTCTGGACCCACTGTGACCCTGAATTGGATAAGGGTTACAGATAATGAATGAATGAATGAGGGCAGGAACACACCCTGGAGGGGGCGCCAGTCCTTCACAGGGTGACAAATCTTCACACATTCAACTGTACAGAATCCCATTTCAAATTTTTCTTATATAGAGGGATAATAGAAGCTGTGTGTTCATGTGGCAAAACCATGCCACCTCAGGAAGGCCATGGTTTGAAACAGCCTTTGGCCCCTTCGTGCTGTACCAAGTGTACTAAGATCAGAGCTGACAAGAGTGAGGAGATTCATGTAGACACCACCCCATAGGGATCAGAGCTTGACTCTGAGTTCTTCCACCATGGGGTACAAGCTTCCAGGTGGATTTAGAAAGTTCTTTCTGCTCATATTCTGGGAGCCCATGTCACAGTGCACAATTTAAAGCATCATTAGGTGTATTTTTACCTTAAAATTACAATTTAAGAAAGTGTATGTAATTTTACAGGGAAACTCTTACAGTAAACTACTGTTTTATTTAAATACAGAACATTGCTGTGGACTGTAAAGCATAATAGGCATCTTGGCTGTAATTATATCGCCCCCATTTTTTCATTTCCTAAGTACAGGAACTTACTGCTAGTAGCAAAGATGCTGGGAGACTGGCTGTTCAGCAGGAAACACCTGTAGCATGTTTGACTTGTGTCTGCATCCTCATATATTTTTGCTCAAAAAGTGTAAGGGTGTATTGATAGAGGCTCTGAAGTTATTTTCTTATGTTTTCATTTGCATTAATAATTATAGCAGTTTTAACAGTGTGGCCTCAAGTCCATACAAGGACTTCAATGTTGACAAGACTGAATATGAGTGAGTGCGGTTCAAAGAGCAGAGCTGAGAGCTGTGTTAGTCTTAGCTCTGGAGATCTTGAATACGAGAGGAGTGGAGTGTTGCCTTTATCAATAGCCTATTTAGCCAAAAAACAGGATAAAAATAAATAAAAAATCTACCCGAGCAGCAAAATGGTGCAGCAGGTAGAGTCTCTGTCACAGCTCCAGGGACCTGGAGGTTATGGGTTCAAGTCTCGCTCCAGGTGACTCTCTGTGAGGAGTGTGGTGTGTTCTCCCAGTGTCTGCGTGTGTTTCCTCCGGGTGACTCTCTGTGAAGAGTGTGGTGTGTTCTCTCTGTGTCTGCGGGGGTTTCCTCCGGGTGACTGTCTGTGAGGAGTGTGGTGTGTTCTCCCTGTGTCTGCATGGGTTTCCTCCTGCGCTCCAAAAACTCACGTTGGTAGGTGGATTGGAGATTCAAAGATGTCCGTAAGTGTGAGTGTGTGAGTGTGTGTTGCCCTGTGATGGACTGGCACCCCCTCCAAGGTGTGTTCCCGCTTTGCGCTCAGTGATTCCAGGTAGGCTCCTGACCCACCGTGACCCGAATTGGATAAGCAGTTTCAGACAATGAATGAATGAAAAACTCTACCTCTAGCAAAAGGAATAGCCAAATATTAAGATCCAGCTCTAAAATAAATTTAAGTTAACTGCTGTATAAAGTACAGTAGTAAATTGTATTTTTGGATTACTGTTATTAAAAAAACAAACAGTACAATACTGGCAAAACTGTTGCCAGTAATTTTTTTTAAATGATAAACCTGTACACTGTAAAACTTTCACAGCTCACTGAGCTGTAGTAGGGAGAATAGAGGCTTTGTTGTTGCTTCTCTGGACTCAGCACTGCAGAAACTGCCCTGTAAAACTTCGGTTGATTTCAGGACAGCGCTGTAAATCAGAATTACGTTCTGCAACTGTAGCAGTAGCCCAGGAGCAAAAATGCCATGTCTTACCTAGTGTTCCTTAAAAGTGATGCACTGCATTGTGCTCTGAATACAAATGTGTCTGTCATAATTCTGACATGAATGATTCTTGCATTAACTATTGATAGAACATTTATTTATATATCTTTGATTAAATTCAGTGCATCACTTCGCTCCCCCACACTTCCCCCTCCTTTGTTTTGTGTTTTGTCCAAAAGGTGAATTTGTTGGAGAGAGTGCATTCATCAACGTGCCTGAGGCCTTCAAATGTCAGGTTGTTTTTGGTAAATCACCATCATGGCTTTTCTAAAAACCTCTGATGTAATTTCAGTGGGATATGCAATATAATAAAAACCATAAAGGTAGCCAACATGATTTATTTGCTCCTTTCGTGTGCCACCAAAATGCCACTGTGGCTTCACTGTTGCTGTTATTAAACTGCGTAATCTCCACCTTAAATGTTTCAGCTGCAGGCAGACAGCAGACATACGTCATGATTAATCAGTTCATTTACGTGTTTGTGTAACTTCATGGTGGGACATCATCATCAGAATCAGGATGTGTGCTATGCACCAATCAACCAAAACATTACAATGACCGTGTCTGTGTTCTCACTGCCCATTTTATGTCTCACTTACAATCTATGTGCCATTTGTAGCTCTACAATTACAGACTGTTGTCTGTCTGCTGCTCCGCATACTTTGTTACCCCCCTTTCACCCTGTTCTGTAATGCTCAGGCCCCTGGGAGTAGTAAAGTGGTTCTCTAAATGTCTGTTCAGTTGCCAGTATTCAACACATTGTATAAATACGTTTAAAAATGCTTGCTAATTTATTTCTTGCTAATAGTTTATAACCTATTAAGAGGCAGACCTTTTGTCTCTAGCATTTTTGTGATAATGAAAGAGGTTTGAGAATGAATCAGGACTGTTTTTGGTGCATATACAGATAAAAAACAACAAAATATATGAAAACTGTAGAATACGGGTGCTTTAATATCGAATTACAGCTTTCTGCTGTATGTGCTTTTTTATAGCTCCTTTGATCGAAACATGTATATCGAACCCTCTAAAATCCTCTCTGTCCTGTAGCTTTCCTGCCAAATCAGTTACAAGAATCTGTTTCACTCAGAGGCTTTGTTACTGACACCAGAATAATGGATATAGCGATCTATTTTTAAGCATATGCAATATACATCTCTTCTAGTTGAGATTCCTCTGACCTATGAGGTGGACTCATTATACCGGCAGTGACACTTTATGAGACAGGGTGACATGATACATATATAACAACAACAAACATGACTCCTTTCCGTTAATTTGGTCATTTGCACTGCATTGGTTTCTTAGTTGAACCATCTGTCCTCGGTTGATTAAATGTTAGCTGTTTATTTTATTTATTTTATTTTTTTCTGCTTTGCCACATTTTCACCCACATTTCAGGATTGCGGTGTTTCATGAGTGAGCTGTTTCAGACCATGTGTTGTGGCAATGGCAAACACCGTCAGAGAAAAGCTGACTGCCTTCAGTCTGTCTTCGGTAGCTCTGTGGAGACAGAATATCCTAAGGTCCCGACATTAAAAATGCAAAAACTGTTTGGAGAGTCTAAGCATTCTTTTTCTGTAACTGCTTCATCCTTCTCAGGGTCACGTCGAGTCCATCTGGAATCACTGAGCGCAAGGAAAGAACACACCCCAAACAGAGCACTAGTCTATCACAAGATGTCACACACTCAACCAGTCACTCACACAAACACTCTACACCTATAGACACCTTTGCACAGCCAGTCAAAATGCCATCATTGCGGGAGGAATCAGGAGCACCCAGTGGAAACCTTTGCGGATGCAGGGAGAGAGTGACCTGAAGTGGGAGTTGAACCCACAACGCTAGGACCCTGGAGCTGTGTGGCAGTGTGAAAATCCCAATAAAGGAATGTGCTTGTTTGCTGTTTTTGCTGTTCTTGGTCTAATCTGAAGGCCACGTGAAATTTGGAGTCCTGTATCACTGAAGTTTTCAACCTCTGCACACTAGGCCCCTGAGTATCCGCTCTGTCATTTTACATGGTCTTACACTTTGTGGCTGAGTTGCAGTGGTTCCCAGCTGCTTCCATTTTGTTATAATACCACTGACATTTGACTGTGGAATATTTAGTAGCCAGGAAATTTCATGACTGGATGCGTTGCACAGGTAGTACCACACTGGAATTCACTGAGTTACTGAGAGTGACCCTTTCTTTCACAAATGTAGAAGCAGTCTGCATGCCTAGGTGCTTGGTTTTATGCACATGTGGCCATGGAAGTGATTGCAACACCTGCACCTGAATTCAGTTATGTGAATACTTTTGGCAATATATATATATATATATATATATATATATTCTGCTAATAATTTAAAAGTGATATGGTAAAATGTCCAAAATTAGTCCGTTCTTACTCAGATTAGAATTGCTTCATTTTTACTCTATGGTTCTGGGATGGCTTTACATTAGATATTGGAATACATCTGTGAGGGTTTTATTGCATTTTAAATGAGAGTAAAACTGAGGCTAGCTTCTGATATTGGGAGATTAGTTTTGATCAGAAACTCGTCCCAATTACAGTTCAATTCAATTCTGGAGCAAAGAGGAAACATCCTTCATTTCCAAACATAAAGTTTTATACATGTCTCCTCTTCAAGGAGGGGGGAAATATTCAAGCATATTAGTATTCAGCAATGTTGGTGCCACCGTGTTTGTTATGTGAGGATGAGATTCCATCACATTTCATCAAGCTCTTTAGACACCAGGCAGTGCAGGGCTTTATTGGTAATTAAAACTCAATGATCACACATGGTTTCTCCAGTCAGTCAATGCAGATAATTAATCCTTGCTCAGATGCTCCAGCATGAACAGCTGGAGTCAGCAGGTTAGAAATCCATGTGTTCGATAATAGCAGATGTGCCTTGTATGAATAAATGTGGACAAGGACAAGACTAATGTGAGTTGCTGGAAATCTTAACAAAAAGAATGTTACACCATTAAAAAAAACTTCATACAATGAACAAACTTTCATACAATGGTTTTATATAGAACCAACTGTACGCTTAATGTCTCGTTGCATGGTGAAATCATTATTTAGATTAATGAAGAACTTGTAAATGATTGAGTACAGCCACATTCGGGACGAAGCAGTTACAGGTTATGAATGAATGAATGAGAAAGGATGTAGCACCCCCCAATATGATATGACTTTATGATTAGGATAGTTTTGACCAATGCAATTATGCACTGCGTGGGCTTGAACTTCACAAATGTAGACTGTTGTTTGGTTGAAGCTCAGCAGTGCTACAGTGTCTGCACAACTGTGTTGATAAATATGTCAACTTTTAAGACTAATATAAAATTTTGTGGCACTTAGGACAGTGCTTCCTAAAGTTAATAGTGATTTAGTTGGTTTCTATTACTGTGGCTTCATTATTATTGGGTTTATTTGGGTGTGTCGTGTTGTACCTGTTGTGGTCTGTATTGCTGAGGTGTGAGCTAATGGTGATTTTAAAATTCACTCAGCACAAAGAAATCCCCCAATAATCACTGCTTGTACAGTACAGCTTCAACAAATCTGAAAATGAAATAACCTTAACTAATGACAGAGAGAAAGTTGATATGAGGTCAGACTGTGCTTGAATTACTGAAATAAATAGTGTATGTAAAAGTGCATCCACACAGTTCTGGATCCTTGCCGAGTGATCTAACATACTGCAGATGATCACATAAATGTCTGGGATATTTGGAGAGTGTTATAAGAGAGTGATTCACACTGAAATCCAGTTTAATAATATTTTCATGAGCGATCTGACTGAGTACTTCACTGTGTGATTGTGTGCTGCCCTGTGATGGTCTGGTCCAGAATGTGTTCCTGCCTTGGCCCGGTGTCTCCTGATAGGTTCTGTACCCACCATGACCCTGAAAAGTACAAAGTGGTTGCAGAAAATGAATGAATGCATGAATTACTGAATGAACAGTGTGTAATAGAGCTTTGCTGCCTCACTTTTCTCCATGGCTTAAGAGATCCATTATTCAATATTCTTCCAAAATGTAGCTTATACCATTAGATCAAGCGATCTAATCAAAACTTTGGGCAGACTCTGATTTGAATTCAATGATTACTTTAGTCATGTGTAGTATAATGGAGCCAGTTCAAGCACAAGAAAGGTAGAAATATGTTGTACAAATATATTGGAGAAGCCAAGAACCACATTAGCTTAAGGTCACCATGCCCAAAGACAGGAATCAGCGAGAGAGGAAGACCCCAGGCATTAATCTGTGGAGCACCAAAACACTAATGAAGAAAGGAAAAGGGAAGCCTTTATTTTGCAAACTTCAGCTGTAGACATTAATTCATTTGTGCTAGTGGGTCCAATGAGGCTTGACTAAGGACTGTTTCTTTACATAGCAAGCAGACAGAGAGACAGGGAGAGAGAGAGATAGAGAGAGAGAGAGAGAGAGAGAGAGAGAGAGAGAGAGAGAGAGAGAGAGAGAGAGAGGAAGAACAAAAGGAGGAGAACGCTTGTGGCATTTTGGCTTGTTGGAGATGAACAGATGTGTACTGCTCGTAGCAACGCTTCTGTCTCCAGCATGCTCCAGCACTTTCCTAATCCCATTTCATGCAGAAAACAACAGGACTGTGTTAAGAAACCAGGGGAAAGCAAACAGAAAGACAGCAGTGACATTGCCATGAAAAAAAGTAAGCATTATTAACATTAATCAGCAGGAAAGTACACATGCTTAGCAATGAGATCTTTCCACAGTCTGCTTCTGGTTCTTCATGGATTCCCTTCTTGAATGTTGTGGGTATATTTTAGAATTTTCTAGAACAGGTGTTCTTCAACTACCTGGGTTTGTAATCCAAATTAGAGAACTGGTATCAAACCAGGATCCAGGATAAACGTTTCCAAATTAAAAGTGTGTGTACTAATAGAAAGAGAGGGAATCAACTGTTCCAATCAAGTCCAATCCAAGAGAACAAAAAATGCATGTCGTTGTAAAGACACATGCAGTTGTTCTTAATGAGACATTTCCCTAGCCCTAGGGTGACTCAGCGCAATCAAAGCCTTGATCCAAAGTTTGTCCAGTGTCTGATCACGGCCCAAATACTGTCCTTGATATCTGACACCATACTAGTATACACCAACTAGAGCATGCCTGATATATTGGCACATAAATCACCAAGTACAGTAGCTCTATCAGTAATGTTTATATTACTATTAAGGAAAAATTACGTATATCAGTCTTTACGTAGATCAGTCGAGCCCTGATCAATGCTTGAAAATAGCATCTTCACTTGTTGCCTCTCTTGGCTGTTCATAGCATCTGCAAACCTGCCTATTTTAGAATGGTAAAGCCACCATTTTTTTTCCTCTTTCTGAGCGGATTTGTAGAGGTTCAGTCGCGGCAGAGTTGTGGCCAAATCCTCCACCCTGAGACTGCACTGTTGTAGTCAGTGCATATTGCTTTCATTCCTTAATCCCACTGCTTTTAGAGAACAAACCGGGAGAAATCCCCCAAGAAATCCCCCAAGTTGTCTGAGCTCAGCACCACTCGTCTCCCACCCCGCAATCTCATGCGGTCAGATTGAGCTGCAAAGCTGCGTAACACCACCTCTGATTTCTCCTTCTCACATTTTTATCCTCACTGGTGTAATGTTTGAAAGTGACTGGATGACAAGAAAATGCTTTGAAAGTTGTAAGAGGTGGGATTCTTTGCCTGGAAGTGAGCTTGGGCTTTAATGAGTGGTTGTCCATTTTGTTATGAGGGGGCCCCGTATACAACCTGTTTTAGATGAGTTTCGGATGCAGTACCCTGATAGTGTTGCTGCTTTCAGTTCTTCTTGCCCTCTGGACCTTCTTGACCATTTTTCACATGCTAGTGTCCCTCCTGCTACACTGAATAGTCTCCCTGGGTTCCCCAGAGTGGTCTCTTACTTACTTAAGTGCATCTGGCTATGAGTGTGAAGGCTAGCATGTGATTCCTACAAGTCAAGTGAAGTCAAAAACACCATATTTTCAGCTGCCATTGTCAGTGGACAACTCACCATGCTTGAAGGAGAACACTAACTGCCATTCCTATAACGCCAGCTGTGACACGAATGTAGGAGTGCCATCCTATTTCCAGATATCCAATTTGTGATGCCAGTATCATATTTGGGGGCATTTGGCATTGTGGTTCAGTCAGAATATGCTGGGGGCTCATGTAAATGGACCTATACATGGGTTTGATTTTTACACAGCTCATGCAAATACTGTGGTTAAGTCAAGTCTACTAACTACTGCATGGGGACATTGTTAGTGTCCCTCATCCTAATGAGAGCATTGAACACGCCACTGTCAGATTCAGCTTACTCATTATTCTGGATGTGATGTGGATCTGTTTCTTTCTGCTTACGGACAAAGTCTACTGTAAAAAAAAAGCCATATTAATATATTTAAAACTGTATTAAGTATTGGATGACATTTGCATGACACTGACATTTTTCGACAGTCATTTCAAACTGATTCCACTGTAACATCAATGTCTGTTTTGCCAGCAACAGAATAATGTGTGTGTGTGTGTGCATGCGTGTGTGTGTGTGTGTGTGTGTGTGTGTGTGTGTGTGTGTGTGTGTGTTTATGTGATGGAATTTCAGTACAGAGAAGATCTTTGGGGAATCATAATTTAAAAAGTGCTTTAAGAACTTTGGAATATTATTTTATTTGACACAGATTTTCACGGTCTATGAAACTTATTTAGTATTTTCACAAACTTGTAATTTTTGTTTGTTTGTTTTAGTTTTTAGCTTTTAATACATTAATTATATTTATTGAATATTGTTCACATTTCTTACATCATTAATATTCAATCAATATTCATCATTTATTTATGAGTAATTAGTAAATTTGTGATGTTTACTTGTTTTTATTTATTTATTTTTGTATGAATGAATAGGCCAATAGGAGTAGTCTGTAATGACAAGGGAAACAAAATTATTACTATAATGGATATTACAATTAAGAATTTATGGAATTTAAAAGACTGTATATACGTGTTATATATCGGTATATGAATTTTATATGAGTTGCTGTGGAAAAGACAGTATTCTAGTATTCTATGAACATTACATAAATATGGATACAGAGTGCTGTGATTCTCTCTCTCTCTCTCTCTCTCTCTCTCTCTCTCTGCATGTGTGTGTGCGTGTCTCTAGTGAGTCTGTAACTAATGAGGCATGGAGGCCAAGGCACCTCTGGAGGTCAGGCAGAGCTTTGGGAGAGAGTCAGCACAAAGGCACACTGATGACGAGACCTGTAACTGGCTTCACTTTAAGCAAAAAAAGGAGAAAATAAAGAAAGAAAGGTCCATAGCTCACACGTTTAAGGAGGCCATACACTAATTGTTCATTCTATTTCTTTTTTTATCCCAAGTGCTGTTATTTTCTGTGTTCTTGACTCGTTCAGCCCCTCTTTCTCCCTTTAAATGAAACAAGCTTTTTGTTTTTATTACACTGCCCTAAGACTGCTGTATGTAGACAGCCCTGTGTTCTGAGTAGTCACTCTGTACTGTCCCTCATTAACGAAACATCCCAGGTTTTAACACGACTTCAACATACAGCTTCCTTTCTTTACTATGAGTGAACCAATTTGCTGTCAGCTGAACAGACAAATACATTATGTGACCCCACAAAAACAGCCATTAAAATATGGTTATACCTTCCATTGATGGACTCTGTGAATGGTGAATGAATGGTACCTACTTTAATAGGGTTTATGAACTATATATGAACCTCTTTACCAGCTAAGAACAGGATTCTACATGATATGGACTTTAAACACATTTATTTTTAGGCAAAACGAGGGGTTGTTGATTAGTCACGCCACCGACTGAAACTGCAGAGGTGCTCTGAAGCTTGGAAAAGTGATGGAAATCTTCCTAAAAAGTATTGCATTTTCAATTCTTGAAAAACGTTCATCTCACGGTGGAGAGAATTAATATTTGATGGCAGATCCGGATTGTTTTCATTAAATTCAAGAGTGTGTGAGGCAGTGTTTATGGAAATGGAGGTTTTGCCTGGCATCGTTTTATTGATTTGCTGATTTATTCATAGCCATTTTTATTCACTTCCTCTCCTTTTCTCTGTGGGCATTTCCCTCACTGTGCGCCTGTGAAAACTAGGGCCAAGGAACAGACGACACGTGGCACTGAGAGGCTCAAATCCAAATCCTCTCACCTCTGCAGTGGATTTAAGCACTGAATGTATTTCTCTGTGTGTTAGCACACTGTAAACGAGTAGAGGTTGTTTGTTTTAGGCAGTCGCCATGATTGAAAGAGGCAGTAAGACACAGCATCTGCTCCTGGATTTGAACTGGCCTCCTATCTATTGCTTTGCCCCATGACAAAATCAAGTGAACGCACTGACCCATTTTCTCTCGTTTTATTTCCCTCCCACTTTTGCGCTCCCTCTCTCCCTCTCGCTCCCTCTTATCAGTTCAGCTCGACAGCGAGCGTCATTTAGGGAGAAAAATGCAATGACAGTGAGCTAACACAATGTGCGCCCTTTGGACAGCTTGTGTTTTGCTGTAACAGGGGAGCGCACTGAACTTAACCGAGCCTGTCAGCCCAGGCACAGCGCTGCTAACGTGACGACAAAGGAGGACTCAAACGGTGGTCTCGGCTTTTGTTATGGTGGAACCGTGACTACATGTGAAAACCACAGAGGCCCTTCCCTAACAACACTTTGAAGTGCTCTTATCCTGGAAAACTGATTTTTTTTTTTTTTAATTTGCGTTCTATTGTGCATTTTTCCAAAAATGCTGTGTGCAAATGTAACTCATTGCTGATTAGACACGCCCAACTTATCTGAGTGTTTGTTGTCCTCTTGTCCTTCATCATTGGTCATTGGATGCTGCCCACAGGATGCTATTGGCTGGATGTTTTTGGTTGGTGGACTCTTCGTAGTCCAGCAGTGACACTGTAGTGTTTAAAAACTCCAGCGGCACTGCTGTGTCTGATCCACTGTGACCAGGGCAAAGCACAATAACGGACCACCACCACTACTCTGTGCTCTGTGTGCATGCAGTTTGAACAATCTATTTAGAATAACATTGCCTATATAATGGAGCCTTAGGAAGCAGCTGCACATGAGCCAAAGGCAACATACTGTATATAGGTTTAAACAGGGCTTCCAGCATTGGAACTACATTCTCTGGAGTGATGGACTTCAAGCATATATGTTTGGGATGAGCTGGCGTGGGGTGTGTGATTCAGATCCAGTCATTGAACATCGCCACCTGACCTCACTAATGCTCTGAATAGAGTGTAAAGTTCACAGCAATGGTCCAGCATCTAGTGAATAGTGTGTGAGAAACTGACAGTCTGTATGTCATAAATATCCCTACCTCACTTTTTCCTCTCCCATCTGTTTCTGGGAGTATACAAACAGTAGACAGAGTCAGGAGGCCTTCCCTGGGGCTGTGAACTCCAAGCGCAGACGTGAGTATCCCACAAAGCATGCTGACATTGCTCTCCAAGAAAACCCACACTCACTCCATCTGCACAGAACCGGGGGGAAAAGCCTGTTTATTGTTCGTGTCTTGTCGAAACGGAGAGATCTGAAGATTAGTGGAAGAATTACACATTGGGCTTTTGTTCTACACAGAGGAGGGTGGGCCTTCTTTTCTGACTGGGCTCTTCTTGTGGCATTTCAGTGATGATATCGTGAGGGGATATTGCACTTTTTAAGAACAGTGAAATGGGTTGTGTGTTTATGCAGAAGGACGGAAAGGAAAGTTATGATGCTGTCGGCTGAGCCCAGGATGTTGTTGGAGGGGTTGTGAGTCTGGGACATTTTTCAGGAGTTGTGAGTCGGCTGCTGGGATGCACTCAGGGCAATGGAGTGGGGAAGTTCACACAGCGATGTGGAGAGTGCCCTCGCCAATACACTGTAACCAAGGTTGGCACGCAGCTTGCGGATGCTTGGCACAGTGTGTGGAAATGGAGTGGATGGCACTGCGAGTTGAAATCAAAGGCATGTGTGAAATGGACTCTGCTGAATGTACGGTATGTGTATTGTAAAGCAATGTTTTGCATTTTTTTTATTTGGATTGAAAGCAGCTCCGTGACTGTGTGTATACAGACTTTCTCTGTGTGTTTTAAACACAAACAGTTTGTATAATCTCCATACGAAAGGGATGCTCTGGATGCTCAATGCCAATTGTCAGATAGAGGAGTATAATCCATTCAGTATTTCACTGTGGAGCAGGGGGGGGGTGTCCTAGTGCAAGAGGTTGGGTTTATGATCGAGAACTTTAAGGATAAGGACTTCAAAAGTACAAACTACAAAGACAGACAATGTAGTAGTTATTAAAGCTTCAAATTGTTGTGATACTCCACTGCCCTGCAGTAGGGAGAATTAAGCCTCTGTTATTGCTACTCCAGGCTCGGCACTGAAGAAATTGCGCTATGTAACTTTTGGAGGAGGGTAGTAAAACAGCACCTGTGCCTCCATCAATCATCAATCCCCTCCTCCTTTGATTTTAGGACTGTGCTGTAAAAATGAATCACAATCTACAACTGAAGGGAGAGGTGAGAATAAACCCCACAAAATCTTACATAGTGTATCTTTAATCCTCTCTCTCTCTCTCTCTCTCTCTCTCTCTCTCTCTCTCCAGGAGTTTGCAACGTTGACTAAGGAGCTGAATACATGTCGGGAGCAGCTTCTGGAGAAAGAGGAGGAAATCTCAGAACTTAAAGCAGAGAGGAACAACACCAGGGTATGTTTGTGTGTGTGTGTGTGTTTAACTATTATATGCACAATACAATCATGCACTTTAATTTAATTATGTTGTCTCAGAAACTATATTCATTGGACAAAACCTGTGTGTGTGTGTGTGTGTGTGTGTGTGTGTGTGTGTGTGTTTTGTAGCTTCTCCTGGAACATTTGGAGTGCCTGGTGTCCCGTCACGAGCGCTCTCTGAGGATGACGGTGGTGAAAAGGCAAGCTCCTCCACCCTCAGGAGTTTCCAGTGAGGTGGAGGTGCTGAAAGCTCTGAAGTCCTTATTTGAGCACCACAAAGCCCTGGATGAAAAGGTATGAACATTCCTCTGGACCTTCTTTTTTCGCTTCTTCTTCTTCTTCTTCTTCTTCTTCTTCTTCTTCTTCATTGGCTGCAACCCACTTGAGTACTACACACTAATTCTGTACAGTATGGATGAACCTTAGTGAGTGTGAGTTCGTCCGGCTCGTACACAAAATATTATCATACTCCACAGTTTGTTACAAATAGGTGAAACCAAGCTGCAGCTACAGCACTGTCTGCCACATATTTCAGATATCTCCCTCCTCAACGCGTAGTGCAGTGTAGCTCTTCTCTTAAATAGTACGCTGTATGTCAGATAATAAAACCATTTCTATTTTATATACCTTCTTACATCTGTAGTAGCTTTAGTTTTCTAATATGTGAAGTGTTCTATGAAGGGAATAGGGCAGTAATTGGGACAGAGACAAAATTTTACAAACGTGAAAAGCTCCCTTTCCATTTCCCATTACATTTTGAGACAACAGAGTCCATCATTGTTATATTCAAACATCGCCTGGTTCTAAGCACGTCCTGTGGATATTTGACAGTTGTAAGTATTTAACTTGTTTAAAATCTAGCTCAAATTCTTTGTCTTTTTCTTTCTTGTAACATATTTAATTGACCTTCCAGGCTTGGCTTTACATTTGCAAGTAATTCATATCAGTGTGGTATAGTCTTTACAGGACGGTGGTAAAATTAGTTTTTTTGGTGCTGGTGATGGTGACTTTGTTTTCCTCATAGGTGCGTGAGAGATTGCGAGTGGCTCTTGAGAGAGTGACAACACTAGAAGGACAACTGGCAACCACCAGTCAGGAGGTACAGGCTTATGATTTGTTTTGTTTTCCACTCATCCACGTAAATCTGTTTTAAACATTGTTGCCTTCATATGACGGACTATTCGCTCCGGTTTGGACGCAGATTAGTCACGATTCAAACCCTGCTTGACTAATCTCCATAGAAATGCTTTCCCAACAGAACGAAATGCTCTGGAGAAGCCAGACATAAGCGTAAAGTGCACTACTGAGGCCAGGTGCTGGTGTTTGATTATTTTTGGCTCACGAATGCCACTTCAACTCCACACCCTCATGTGCTGCTGCTCTAGTCGTGTTGTGGTTCATGCTTTTTGATGGAGATACCTAGTGTTCTAGTGCCCCTCACTGAGTGCACTTTAAATTAGCTGAGTTCACTTGCTCAGTGCTATGTAGTACCTCTGGGATAAGTTGGAGTGATGAGTCTGTGATTCAATATAACCATTGTTGTGTACGATTATGTATTTTATTGTTATACAAAGTATACAGTGTGACAGCTCGGTTATTTTAAAAGCTGAAAATTTATATGTAGTTGTTCTCTGCTTGTTCTGAAAGTATGTGAAAGGATGATTATTCAGAAGTGTACAGCAGGGAATGTAATATAACGCAGCGTCTGGTGGATATTAGCTCAATGCTACACAGGGCAAAAAGTCTCCCATTTTTCATCATGAATTCATTAAAACACTTTTAGGTTTCTGAACTATTCTTATTTTTAGGGTACTGTCTATTTATCCATATGATTGGATATCTGGGTCAAAGCCTGCAGCAGCTGAATTCAGCTGAGACGTTCAGCGCTGTGCTTGTGTGTCTGTGTGTGCTCTCACAGAGTTAAATAAGATATAAAATATGAAAATGAATGCTTTTACAAGGAAATATACTTACAACCAACATTTTGTTTCATTTCCGGTCAAAATGGCTATTGATTAAAATGTATTCATTCCTCAGCATCAGGAAACGAGTAGAAAATATTACATAGACTTCCCAACATATTATTAACTTACTAAATATTATATCTGGAGTTTAATTTGTCCAGGTTTTACAGCTCAAATGCCATCCGCATTTCAGTCTTAGATGTAGATTGTAGTTTCATCTTGGTGTGATCCAAGTCATTCCAACCAGAGGTGGCGAAAGTGAGAAGCAACAGTAGGAAGAACACAGAGTGTCATTGTTGCAAAGCAAAATAGCACCCCCTTATGGAGTAGTGCCTAAATGTGAGTGAGTATGTGATGAACAGTGTTTACGTATGTATGTGAGTGGTTAAAGGAGTGAGTGTGAGCAAGTGAATGAGTAAATGCTTGAGTATTTATGAGCGGATAAGTGAGAGGGTATGAATGTGAATGAGTGCATGCGTATAAAAGAGAATGTGCATATGTGAGTGTATATGTGAATTAATATGAATGTGAGTGACTGAGAAAGTGATTGGGTATGTATTTGATTGAGTATGTATATGAGTGAATATGAATGTGTGTGAGTGAGTGAGTGAGTGAGTGAGTGAATTACAGGCCAATTCCAAGAAGAGTTTTGCATCTACAAACTGCCTGACTTCTCTAATCATCTCAGTCCAGTTCAGGGACAGTTAAAGAAATAATACTAATACAAATTTAAAAACTGTCTGTGAGGAGTGTGGTGTGTTCTCCCTGTGTCTGCGTGGGTTTCCTCCAGGTGACTGTCTGTGAGGAGTGTGGTGTGTTCTCCCTGTGTCTGCGTGGGCTTCCTCCGGGTGACTGTCTGTGAGGAGTGTGGTGTGTTCTCCCTGTGTCTGCGTGGGTTTCCTCCAGGTGACTGTCTGTGAGGAGTGTGATGTGTTCTCTCTGTGTCTGCGTGGGTTTCCTCCGGGTGACTGTCTGTGAGGAGTGTGGTGTGTTCTCTCTGTGTCTGCGTGGGTTTCCTCCGGGTGACTGTCTGTGAGGAGTGTGGTGTGTTCTCCCTGTGTCTGCGTGGGTTTCCTCCGGGTGACTGTCTGTGAGGAGTGTGGTGTGTTCTCTCTGTGTCTGCGTGGGTTTCCTCCGGGTGACTGTCTGTGAGGAGTGTGGTGTGTTCTCCCTGTGTCTGCGTGGGTTTCCTCCGGGTGCTCCAAAAACACATGTTGGTAGGTGGATTGGCAACTCAAAAGTGTCCATAGGTGTGAGTGTGTGAATGAATGTGTGACTGTGTGTGTTGCCCTGTGAAGGACTGGCGCCCCCTCCTGCCTTACGCCCAATGATTCCAGGTAGGCTCTGGACGCACCCTGAATGCAACCCTGAACTGGATAAGGGTTATAGATTATGAATGAATGAATGAAAAATTTAAGGAAGGATTTCTACTCCCTGAATATTCCACCTCTGATGTTCAGGTCTGCGCTTTTTGCGGAGGTCAAGTCATTGTTCTATCAACAAAAATATTCACACTTTATTTCTACTTTTATTACTTAGTTTTCTCAGTAATAACTTCTGAGACAGCTACATGTCTTTTTCAGACCCATGTTTAGGTCGTATCCTCACAGTGGAGGAATGGATACAAACACCTGTGACTTTTCTCACATCTGAAACAAGAGTGGAGCTAGATGTTTTTCCTCATCTCTCAAAGATGAAAGCTTTAAGTAGTGTTTATCTGATTATGAGCCTTTGCGTGGTTATTTTTTCTATACGTTTTTTGTCCTCCTGTTGTGAATTTGTTATTTATCACTTGCAAATGTATTGTCACTAAACAGAACCTAATGTGTACACGTCTTGTTCCGTGAAGAAAAGCCCATAGGTCCCTTTCCTTAAAGATAAGCTCAGCTGCAGTCTAAATTCTCATGGCACATAAGAGCTGAGACAGTGGTGTGTGTTGGGGATGCTCAGGTTTCTCCGTGTCTGTGTGATGATGGCGGTGTGATGATGGCTGTGTCAGTGGCCTTTGGGCGTCCCGCTGTTCTCTGCTCTCTGCTCACAGCAGGCCTGGACACAGTGTAACATCTCATTACCACAGCTTCTATCACAATACCCCCAACCCCGGACCTGCTCAGCAACCTGGAGCAAGCCTCAGGGCTCAGAATATGTGTCCAAGGAGAATCGCTGTAGTGTTTTCCTGTGTGCAGCTTCCGCCCATTAAACAGCTATGGTTATCTGACTGAGAAATTAATTTTAGCACTATATATATATCAGCAGATGTAGAGTCTGACTGCATTGTACTCCCTTTGCTTCACAAAGAGGGTTTCCTATATGAAGATGACCATTTTTAACACAAGTTAAGCACAGAATCCCTGATGCCACTAAACCCAGGCCACTGAGTGTCAATATGTTTCATATCAATGTGAAGAACCATTGGAGAAAATGACTGATTGGACCTTTAAAAGGGACAGACCTAAATAACAGACACATTTGGGTTAATCTGTGCTACTTTTGGCACTCAGGACTCCATTAAGACACTGGTAGGTGTTGTCTGGGCCACATTTCATGAGCCAGGCTTAGTGGACCTGTGTTGGACCTGAGCTGAGATAGCCTGACTCACTCTGAGGCAGCACCATTCGAGGCCAAACGTGGGCTGGAAGAGAACTGCATAAGCGAGCCACATTTGGGCCAAACATTCATTGCTACCTGGGGAGACTTTTATTGAATTTAAAGGTCAAAATGAATATTTATTGAAGTTTGGGGACTCTGGAGAGACACAGGGGTCAAGCATTGACTTGTTTATTCAGGGCATTGCATGGTTAAGCCCCAGTGAGGGTCACACACCACCTTCTCCCTCATCTCTCTTTGCTCACAGTGCTTGCTAGCATGGGTCTCTGTAAGCTGAATGGTAACGAGCAGCACTGTTCATCCTGTTCATCCAAGATGTCCTTTACAGGGCATTACACACTCACTCAGTTACTCGCACATTCTCACCCAGGTGAGGGAACACACCAAACATTTCATAGACAGTGACCCCAGGCAGGGATTGAACCCAGGGCCTTGAGAATCTGGAGCCATTTGGCAGTGACCCCCATACTTACTGCAGTGGTCTGTAACTGTGTGTCTATGCTGTGGGTGGATTCTCATAAAGGAATATAAGGTAGGCGTTTCTAATCCAGTATAGTGGTGGGAGTATAATCAAAAGGTTACTGAATGTATTGAGCTGCTGTTTTGCTTACATTGGCTTGTGGTGCAGGTGCTCTAAGGAGAGCAAGTTTGTTTGTGTGTGTGTGTGTGTGTGTGTGTGTATGAGGGAGAGAGTGCTTGCCTCTCTGGGCAGTGCTGAAGCTGGAGAAGACACACACACACAAGTTTGTTTCCATGCAACGTGAGGACATTACCTTTATTTACACAAACCTTAAATATTCCTACTACTCACCTTTCATTTACTCAAGCCCTAACCCTACATTTACAAAGACTCTAAGACATGAATTTACTGTCATCAGTTTAATCATTTTTACACACTGGGGTCACGAGGAGGTCCTCACAATGTAAGTGTGTAAACAACATTGGCAGAACATGGTATATATACACACACACACACACACACACACACACACACAGCCCTGGGCCAGCAGGAGCACATGAGGAGGCATTGTGTGTCAGAACACTTACCTTAAATATAGACTATCCTTTCATTTTCTTTCCTCTCCACTTCTCCCTTACTCTCCTTTTCTATTGACTTCTGCTTTTTTTTGCATTCATTCTTTCCCTCTTTTCTTTTCTCTCGTCCATTCTCATGGCTATGAGTCGTTCCTGTCCAAACAAACCTCATGTTGGCTTTCAGAAAATGATATTACTGATGTTCCAAGCAGAAACAGTGGCACAATTTAGAACCATAATACGATCAAATCCGTGGTCACATTGTAACATTTCTGTGAGGATGTGATTGCATTCACTGCTGTTGGATGATTAGTTCTGGATCACAGACACCACTACAAATGACTGCAAAGGTATTTAATGATACATCATCACTCCAGTGCTTCGTAGCCCAGTGGCAGAGGGTTTACGCCCCTTTAACTGACACTGTGCAAGTTTGTAGACACTTTAATGAGATAAATAAAGGAACACTAGGTATGATTGAGTATTTTTCTGCTAGGCTCCCAGCACTGTGCTGAAACCAAACAGGTTGGGGGGGTCCTGCCCTCCTCCAGATGTTACATAGTGCAATTTCTGCAGTACTGAGCCCAGTGTATCAACAACACAGGCACTATTCTCTCTATTACAGGTTAGTGGAGCATCACAATGATTTTGAAGCTACTTTAATGTGCACTACACTTACTGGAGTAGCTGCACATAGCTTAATTTCACCATGACCAATACTTTTAGGATGGGTTTAGGTGGTGTCTGTGGTTCAAGACTAATCAACAAGCATCACCACCTGACCTTGGTAACTGACCTCACTTGTGTAGCTGACTATAATTGAATTCACACAGCACACAGTGTAAAGACTTCCTAGGAAAGCAGAAGGTGTTACTGCCGGTGTACAATAACTTTTGTCCATTAAAACTATGGTAAACTGATGCCCAGAAATGCCTCCAAAACTCATAGCCTGTTTGTCTGTCTGCCCTGCTCTGTGCCTTGAGTGAATTAATCTAAAGAGCTCCGCCGTAAATATTCAAATCACGCTCTCCCCGTCCAAATGCCAGCATGCAATCTACATATTTTAATTCCCTTTTTTGTGTTTTTGTTTGATTTGCTGCTTCCACATTCATTATATCACTCTCTCTCTCTTTCTCTCTCTCTCTCTCTCTCTCTCTCTCTCTCTCTCTCTCTCTGTGTGTGTGTGTGTGTGTGTGTGTGTGTGTGTGAGAGAGAGAGAGAGAGAGAGAGAGAGAGAGAGAGAGAGTGGATTCAAATGTAAATTGCCTCCCAGTGTTTTATTAATACCTTAATAACATGGTGCTTTTAAGCACAATGATAAGTTTAATTTCTCCAAATGGGTAATTCTTTATAATCTTATCTCCCACAGAGACTCTGGGTCCAATTTAAGTGTTTCTCAGCTATTAAAAGCAAGGCTATTAAATCCCGCCATCACAGAAATGAAAGGCACATCTTCATAAAACCCAGTGAGGACCGAGAACCACGGGAGAAGTGGATGAGTGCCACCCTATGGATGCTTTCCGAGATCTTTTTTTAGGCTCACACGTTAATTTTGTCCCTGGCGTGACGTGTCTGATGATATGAAAACAAACGTCTGAGCCACATTTACTCACAGTGAAGAATATTCCATTTACAAACATCCCCTTCTCCAAAATTGGCCATTTTTATTCCATATGAAGACATTTATCAGTGTAAAGAATGTTGTATTTTGTAATAAATGTAATATTTTGTATAATTGTAGCACTTTCTCCAAAATATAACAACACCCATGATTTTAAACTGTTAATATTAATAATTGCACTTAATTTGGTGTATTTTAATTGAGGTGACATAGTGTAGCAGCTCAAAAGCTGGTTGGATCCTCACAATAAGGTCACAGTGTATGTGGACTTTGGTGTGTTTTTCTGTCTGTATGTCTGCATAGGTTTCCTCCGGGTGAGCGTTTTCCTCCCCCAACTTCTGTAGGTGGAGTGGGCAGATACATGTGGACGTCTTAGCATCTATTTCCAAAAGTTAATTCCAAACAGTACTGGACATAAGGATGAATGGTTAAAGATGAATGAATCAATGAATAAACAGAAACAGTGCATTATTAGAAACACGCATCTCTGTGGTGTGATAAAACATGGTGTAAAAATTAAAGAATGTTTGTGTTGTCTGTCCACAGCTTGCAATGGTGCGACAAGGAAAGTCAGAAGGGAACTCAATGGACAGAATGGATGGCTCCAAGCCCACCTGGAAGGTATATAGAGCCTGTATTGAAAGCCATTTATGTAATAATTCTGGGAGTAAGGGATGGAGGTGTATGCAGGAGATATTTATTAACAATAAATAAAACATAACAAGACAGAGGCAAGCTAACACTAAACACTAGACAAAGCTAAACACTAGACAAAGCTAAACATTAGACAAGGACTATACAGAACAAAGGGGAGAAACACACAGCAAGGTTAAACACAGAACAAGGCTAAGGACCATTGACATATAGCAAACACACATCCAATGACCCACAAACAGGAACCACTGACAAGGACTATATATAGTCAACACAAACAAGAAACACCTGGACACTAATTAAGACACGTGACACTAGAAACACAAGGGAAGTGTATCACATGATCAGGGAACAAGCAGGAAGCAGACAAGACAGTGGGGAACAGTCACATGACAAGGGGAGCACAGAACAGAAACAATACAAAACAGAACACAAAACAGCACGTTACAATTTACGTTTATTCAGACAGGATGAGGAGTGTAATATTATTTCATTATTATTACATACACTGGCTCTGCACATACTTAATATTCATCCTTAATAAGTATTAATAATTAAAACAAAGGTTAAAATAATAAGTACAAACTCTGCCTTCCACTGCACTTACCATGACCCAGAACTGGATTAACGGTTACGGACAATGAATTAATGAATAAAAAGAAACTACAAGCTCCATTTCCTGAAAAGTTAGGATGCGCTGTAATTCATAAATAAATAAAATGCAATAATATACAAAACATTTAAACCCTATATTTAATTTTAATATGTGCCAATGTTTCAAATAATTTATACTGGAGCAACAAAAACATAAAACTATTGCTTAATTGACATTAGGTCAATGACATAATTGGGTTTAAATAGATCATCTCAAAGAGACCAGGTATAATCTCAACTTAAACAATTAAAATAAATAACACGGATTTCATCATTTGCAGTACATAATATCATTAAAATTTCAATCTAGAGACATCTCTACACGCAAAAGAAAAAGCCTAAGCTGGCACTGAAATCACTGCATTTTTGTCACATTTAATTAAAAAACCTAGATGAATTATGTAAAGTGACAATAAATAGGGCCAAAAATGGAACCCTGGGGTACCCCACTGTTAAGATCAGCCACAGAAGGTGTCTTACGTCCAGTAGACATTGAAGTTGTCCTTTGTTACTTTGAATTGTTAGACTTGGTTCACCCACCCATGACTGGTTACATATGTCAGATGAGCTCAGACTAATGTAGGTATGTGATGTTAGAATTAAGTAATTTACAGAATAATCACACAGCTCCAATAAGAATGCAGAAGCAACTGCTCTACTTTACCAGCATGTGACTCTCAAATATTCATGCTGCTGCTGCTGCTGCTGTTAATAGTATTACCTCCTTTCCTATTACTGCTGTAACCTCTAAAAGTTGAAAAAAAAAAAAACCCAAACAAACACTGCACATAATTGAATTGACATGTGTTTGCGTACTTTATCATCTCTCTCGGTAAATGTTTATTAATTCTTTAAGTTCAATGGCAGTACCTACATCAATAGTGTGTCTGATTCTGCTTCAGTTAAAATAGGAATTCACTAAATATCACATTATCTACCACAGGGGGACGAATGACCTTCAGTCTGTGCTAAGAGGCACTGTGTGAAAGACTGAAATGCCAAGTCATTCTCGAGTTACCGCGAGTTATAATCCAATAGCTTTTGTTATTACTCACAGTGCTGTTTGTATGCAGTGTTCCAAAAAGGGATAGCCCCTCCGCTCCAGTGCCTTTCCTGCAAATGGTGTTCTCCTGGCTCTCACTCAGCAATGAATGGTATTGATTATGTTCCAAGTGCTCTTTTTTTAACCTTTCTGACTCATCTCAGCTCTGGGGAACTTTGTTGAGTTATGCTTTCACAATTGTGACTCAACGTGAATTGCCTGTCAATATAGCTGTGGCTAATTTCAGCACTGGTACTTGTTTGGGAGGTGCCATCACAAGAAGTGTTGGGCTAGTGACAGGGTCTTTATGTTCTTTTATACTGCAGCGTGACTCTTTGGCTTAATATAATTGTACTGTCAACGCTAGGTAGCTACCTCGATAATATTAGCAACAGCCTTGTTTCTACAGCCTATAATTAGCATGTGCTCTGATTCAAAGATCAGGATTTAAACTGCTGAATGATGAGAGCATCACTGCTGTAATAGGAATGCTCCAGTGTTGTTTTTCACTCTAGTGTGTTAGGCCTGAAATGTACATGGCACTGAGTAGACAATACACAGCTGTATCAGTGTTAAAGCATTTAGGAGTAAACCTACTTAAACATATTTTGCAGCCACTTTGAAGCAACACTTGGTAGGGGTTCTCCCTACAGTTGCAGATTGTAATTCTATTTTACAGCACCTAACCCCAAAATGTACATAGTGCTGTTTCTGGAAAAATGCATAATATTGGTTTTCAAAATTTCAGTTGAGCTGGTGGTGTGTTAGTGTGTGTTGTGCTGGTGTAGAGTGGATCAGACACAGTGCTGCTGGAGTTTTTAAACCCCTCAGTGTCTGGACTGAGAAAAGTCCACCGACCAAAAACATCCAGCCGAAAGCATCCTGTGTCACTGATGAAGGACTAGAGGACGACCGACACACACTGTGCAGTGACAGATGAGCTACTGTCTCTGACTCTACATCTACAAGGTGGACCAACGAGGGAGGAGTGTCTCACAGAGTGGACAGAGAGTGGACACAGGGTTTAAAAACTCCAGTAGCACTGCAGTGTCTGATCCACTCTACACCAGCACAACACACACTAACACACCACCACCACCACGTCAGTGTCACTGCAGCGATGAAAGTTATTTACCACCCAGATTATACCTGTCATGTGATGACATTAAATTTAGATGCCATTTTTGTTCTTCGGCTTCAGGTCATGCCTTACTAAGAAAGAGCTTTAACATTCTTACGAGAAGTTTCCGCTCTAAGCTTTAGCTCGAGCACCTGGAAAAGCATCAAAGCTTCCATCACAGTTCAATTGCCTCTGCAATGTGATGCACCCTGTTTTAGCTCCATTAGCAGTGTCCTTTCAGGGTGTTTCAACACTGCTGCCAAGCAGGAAGCAAAAACCGCAAGTCACCTCACAGATACATGCCACGTTTCAGTTGAGGCAAGATCAAGGCAGGGCTAAGACACTTCCAGAGGGGGTTTAATTTAATACTTGGGATTTTAATAACATCCCAAACAGCCAAGACAACATTACCAGACTGAGGCGTATAGGTCCAGACAGTCATGCCTTCCCATGAGGGTGGAAAGAAGCCCTCCTGAGGACACAGACAGTTTCTGATGCTGCATACAGGCCTGGAACCCTGAGGATCAAAACTCCACACACTGTTAAGACTTGTCAAAATTGTCACCTGCTGCTCAAGCATACAGTGCGTGCAATGCCGGTGTTTTACTTTGACAGCCATTGCTGATCTTAAAGGGTCTGAAAATCAGAATTGTGAGACTCTCTCAAGTCCACAACCAAACATAGAGCAATAAATCTTAAGAGCCTGTATTTTACAGAGTTTTTAAAGTGGTTGTTGTTAAGCACTGCACAATGGGAGTGTTCAATAATTCCAGCATTCAAGGCTCTCAGATGTACCTGTCAAAGCTCAGGCCCTATCATCACGAGATTGCAAATTCGATCCATGGTGATGCCACAGAAATCTGAGGTCTGGAGTTCAAGAGAGCATTACAGGCATCACTCTCTCTGAGTGGGTTGAATGGCCCGCCGTGACTCCCATCACTCACAGTGCTTGCTAAAGCAGCCAGTCTTCATGATGATCTCCCATGTGGACTGAAGATGGTTGTTAAATCTGAGCTGTACTTGAAACTTGAAAGGTTTGAGGAAAAGACAGAGTTTTGAAGCGTAGCTATTAGGTAGGAAGGGCCGGGGCCAGTAGCTATGTAGCAATCATCTGGGTTTTAAAGATTGTGAAATTCCGATGTGAGTAATTACAGGAAGCAACTTAAGGAAATACAGTTGTGTTCATTGTGGAAAACTTGCGAGCTTCTTATGGTCACCATAGAAGACTAGACAGTAGTGCGTTGTAGAGATCTGCGCAGGGCCGATTTCTTAATCTTGTTCCCGCTAGAATCCTTCAACCAAAAAACATCACCTTTGTCCTACTCCCACCACATAGACATTTCACCCCAGACCTGTGTATTCTAACAGTGCAGTTGGACAAGTATCAGTTAACTTATAGGTTAGTATTAGGTCTGTAATTCATCAGCAGTAGGCTATGTGTGCCAAGCAACAAAGTGGTCAATGATTATTCATTACCTGCTGATTATTTGTAATGATGTAGCACATCTGTACAGACTTCCAGTGATGTTTGTGGTCATATGTGTGTGTGTATTATGAAGGTTTCAGTCTTAGTCTAAAAGCCATTCAGCGTTACTGAGATAACCGAGATAAGAAAAGAGAGTAGAGGAATACACACACAGAAGAGAAGGGAAAAGGATTTCAAAAGGATGATTTAGTCAGGCCTCCTGCAGAGGTCTTGAATCCAGACTTCCCTCTGAAAGTTTACGTAATTAACACCCACAAATTAATAGACAGAGAGGTGCATCAAAACATCTGCCTACCCATCAGAATTGTGTTCACAAACTTCAACACACACACACACAGACACAAAAACACACACACACATTTTGTAGGTCAAGATCATTAAAAGCAGGCTGAAGCATAGAGCGAGTAGCAGTACCTTGAGATTTAAGCATCTTTCAGCAAAAAGAGAGTGCAGGGACCTATAGAAGAAAATGAATATCTTGCTGTTTCCTCAAAATGCACAATACACACATGTTCAGTTGTTTGGGTACGATATACGCCAAAACGTTATCAACATTTACTCATCTGACATTTCTGATAAGATTAATGGTAATGATAGGAGGTCTCTACTTTTTAAACTGAGAGTTGATATATGTTTTTATGTTTATTTCATCCACCGTTAGCCTTTATTAAAGGGGGCTGATTATGACTAAATCACTTATTCAGTGCATGTGCACAATGATTTGGTGTTCTTTAGCCTACCAACCCACAAACTGTGAAACAAAACAAATGCAGTCAGTTGTTTGTGGTCTGCGTATGTCTCAAAACATGTCATATAACGATTCATTCTGCTGGACCCACGTTTATGTGCGAGTGCAAAGATTAAAAGTTCAAACAAAACAAATACAGGGGTGGGTAATTTATATGGATACACCTTAATAACATGGGAATGATTGGTGATATTAACTTCCTGTTGTGGCACATTAGTATTGGAGGGGGGAAACTTTTCAAGATGGGTGGTGACCGTGGCGGCCATTTTGAAGTCGGCCATTTTGGATCCAACTTTTGTTTTTTCAATGGGAATAGGGTCATGTGACACATCAAACTTATTGGGAATTTCACAAAACAATGGTCTGCTTGGTGTTAACGTAACTTTATTCTTTCATGAGTTATTTACAAGTTTCTGACCACTTATAAAATGTATTCAAAGTGCTGCCCATTGTGTTGGATTATCAATGCAACCCTCTTCTCCCACTCTTCACACACTGATAGCAACACCGCAGGAGAAATGCTAGCACAGGCTTCCAGTATCCGTAGTTTAACAGGAAGTTAATATCACCAACCATTTCCATTTTATTAAGATGTAACCATATAAATGGCCCACCCTGTACAATGGCCACTAATATTTGGAAAGAGACAATTAAATGGACATTAAATAAAGGAAAAATAGTCTTTTACACTTGAACTCTAACTTTAACCCTAGCTTCTGAACAAAACAAAGAATAATTCACAGAATCAGAGCCATCGGTCCTTTCATGTGAGGTCAGATTCTCTTTTAGGATTTTGCTAAAAAAATGCTACAGAAAAGTACATTTTGTTCTGAAAATGTATTAAACACACACACACACACACACACACACACACACACACACACACGTACACCTGAATCCCTGAGGCCTATATATTGCTGGCACTTGAAATCCTTGCGCACAGAGCAGAGGTGACCTGTCCTACAGACTGAATATCAGATCTTGCCTGTTTTCTGCCTTCACTTGCTCTGTACTCCTTTTCCCTACACAGCTGAGTGCTAAAGAACCCTCTCTCAGTAGGTTTTTTTTTGTCAGAACACAGCTCAGCTCATTCCTGATGCTAAATCAACACTCATCTCCTTACACAGCTCTCCAGAGCATCCTCCTACTCCTTTAACTCATGCTGCTGTCTGAAGTGTGTCCAGTAGGACCAGTGTTTGACATCCAGTGTCCTTCCACACTAACATTACATAAATCTAAGCACAAATATATATAAGGATGTAAGGGATGGACGGTCTGAAATGAAATGTGTTAGATATGATTCCAAATTACTTAGAGAAAGAATGAATTACATTAACAATGTTGTAAGTTAAGAATGATTCTGCTTCTACTGTAAAGTTACAATTTTGGAGATAGTCAAGATTATTATTTTATCATTTACTAAATTCTTTCAGTCTCATAGACCCCCAGACATTAAACTTCCTGTTGTATACACTCGCTTATACCTGACATCAAGTGTACAGTAATTATTTACATTTGTTGGGTCTTGTGAAGTGCCTCATCTGGAGGCTCAAAGCACACAATGAAACAATATATGTATTGTGCGTAGATGGCAGACTAATTACCTTTGCCTCTTTTCTTTCATTATAGAGACTGCCCAATGGCTCCATAGACGTCCACGATGAGGGCAGTCGAAGCTTGGAGCTACAGGAACTGCTGGACAAAGCTAATAAAGAGCTGGCCACGAGCAGAGAGAGGGCCAACACCCTGAATGGACGAGTAGCCGAGCTGGAGGCAGAAGTGGCTAGCGTCCGTAAGGAGCTGCTGAAGAGTGAAGAACTGAGTGCCAAACATCAGAGAGACATCCGCGAGGTGAGCGTGTTAAGCTGCATGGTAAAATCTTAACCCGCTGTTTCCCAGACACCCCCCCCCCCATCCCCCACACATACACTTTGGGAACCACAGTCTGAACCAATGGTAGTTGTAAATTAATCTCAGTCAAACATGAATGACATACTGTTATTACTTTAAAATGGACATATGTCTACCTCATACTGTATTAGCAGCCACTTAAAGCCTGAATTATCAGCCTGCTTTTGTCCATTTATAAGTAACGGTGTGTCATACACTGATGAGAATGTGTTGGAATGCACCCGAATGCACTTTGGGTCCAATGTTGAAGTTTAGGCTAATGTTTGTAAAGGCAAAACGCATGCAGTTGTTTTGTGTCATTTCCAATTGCATGCAGTCAATAGTAAGGCATTCACAGCAGCTAAGACACAACAGATTTCCTAATAAAAGTGTTTCGTTTCCTCTTTGTGGCACCATTTAAACATGTTTCAATAATGATGAATTTCAATAACTGAGAGTATGTTAAAGCCACTGTCCACTCATTTTCCTACTTTAACCAGGATCTGTGTGTTTTGTAATAAAAGTGGTCTGAGATTGATCCAGGGTTTATTTTAACTTCGGAGAGATTTTGTTTGTTTGTTTTCTTTTGCTGTATTTCAGTGGGCGGGGCTAAACTTATGTCATATCTGAGCACCTGAGTCACATCTGAGTCAAAGAACCAGTAAGAATTAGCGATATATTTACGCCACTCGCCTCAATAAAGACGTTACCTTCCTGCTTTCAGCCTCTAAAGCCCTATTGGGATTAGAGTAGTTTATCAGTGGGAAGGTTGTAAATGAAACATTTTACACTCACTATCTCAGTGTTTACACAACTTATCTCCTCAGTGAGGAAAGGATCCGGACTGCATTTAAATGACTACAGGAGGTTTATGATTTCAGAAGCTTGTTCGCTCTCACAGCCAAGAGCAGACAATCGGTTCTGAACCTTTTAAATATAATTAAACTGCAGTACTGTATAAATATTTATTCAATATAACAGTGGTAAATGCTTGTTCCTTGGCTTTAAGGTTATAGTATGTTATACAACGTAGTTCTAGTCACACACTCTGATTGGTCGAGAAGCATCCTAACCGTGCTGATGTTTCGCGATAACTGCACGTTTTTTCACAATCATTGTATCACTGCTGAGCTGTTGCTAACAACTCTTCACACTGCAGCTGTCCACTTTACATTTTCACCTCTAAATAAACTTCAGCTCAAGTTTCACACGAATAAATGTATGATTTAAACTTAAAATCACATACACATTCACTGCTATAAACACATAAGTTTATAAGAGGGCAATGACTGGAACTAATTCAACACAAATACAAAATAAGATTTAATTAAATGATATGAAGTGAAAAAAAAATTAACATATTTGTAAATGAAGAGGAAGTGATGATAAAGTGTTAACTGATTATTTCGGTCATTAACTGTATGTTTGGTTTTAAAATCATGAAGACATTTTGAGCAGCGACAAGCGAACTTTTCAGCTCAAGGGCCACACTGGGGTTTAAAAAGTGACAGGCCGGCCGAGAGTTGGAGGTTTAATTAATTGAATAGTTTAATTAAATCATTTAATTATGTGAACATTTAAGCGTGAATGTGATTTCATAAGGTATTTTTTATTTTTATCTTAGTTTCTGTGGTGTATCGCAGTTTAAACAAAACAAATACAGCGTTTATAGCAGCACTTTCAACAAAGGTTAACGGTTTATGTGTGACGTCTTAAAGCCGAGTGGTGAGGTCACACCGGAGTGATCGTTGACTCCAGAGGGGTAGCAGAAACAAATGTGATGAATGAATATCTATAGATGTAATAGGCTCAGCTGTAACAGGAGTCAGTAACGTTTGGCGTGCGCCACCTAGTGGACTGTGTAGTTGAATGCGGGATATTGCAGGAAAAAGGTGAAATGAATGCGGTTTTAGTACAATATTGTTAATACTCAGAGGGCCGGATTAAACAGCATAAAGGGTCTTGTATGGCCTCAGAAACATATCCAATGGGCAATCCCCATCTCTCCCACTCACTATACATTCACAGCAGAAGATGATAAATCACGTATATGGGCCACATTTGTCTGTCACGGGTCTGTTTAGTGATTTCTCTTTTGACCGGGACTTTCCAATATTTTCTTGCACATATTAGTTTTTGAAGTGTTTTTTATTTTTATTTTTATTATTATTATTATTATTATTATTATTATTATCTTTTTTTTTGTCTTACTATGTGCCTGTTTGACAGGCGATGGCACAGAAGGAGGACATGGAAGAACGCATCACCACCCTAGAAAAGCGCTACCTGGCAGCACAGCGAGAGACCACCTCCATCCATGACCTCAACGACAAGCTAGAGAACGAGCTGGCCACCAAGGACTCATTGTACCGGCAGGTGCTGTCCCCTCCCTCCTCACACAGTGACCTGGAAGAACCAGGGGGTGTCAGCCAGAGTTTACCCACACTCCAGAAGCATCTCCAGTTCATATACAGGCCCCTCAATTCAGATCTGTGAGGCTTTAATAGTGCAGACATTTCCTTCACCACTAATTGGCATGTGATATTTTTACAATTTCTTCTCTAAAGTGCAGCTATTCAAATTGGGTTTTATTTGCTGAAAGAAGCAGAGGGTTCTCCCCCATGGGGGCCTCCATGTTTACATTAGGTTTAGTACAGAACTGTTCACCCATTTAGGCCACTAGGTGTCAGTATAATGGCTGGTTCTTAAAGTGAAGAAAAAAAGCACTGGAGGAAGAAAGTGACTGATTTCCACTTTAACCAGGGCCCAGGCTCCCGAGTTATTCCAGAGTGTTCAACAGTATGATATCAAGTATTATTCTGAGAAGTTTCAGCATGTATGCATGTATGTGTGTGTGTGTGTGTATCAGAGTGAGGAGAAGGTCAGACACTTGCAGGAGCTGTTGGAACTGGCCGAGCAAAGGCTACAGCAGACCATGAGGAAAGCTGAGACCCTGCCAGAGGTGGAGGCTGAGCTTGCTCAGAGAGTAGCTGCACTTAGTAAGGTAAACAAACACAATCACACACACACACACACACACACACACACAGAGAGAGAGAGAGAGAGAGAGAGAGAGAGAGAGAAACAGGAATTTTCTAAATAATTAAAATAGAAATACATAGTTGTAATAAAAATTTATTTACAGTATTTTAAATAATTAAATAATTGGAATTCTATAAAAAAAAAGCACATTTTTTTATATCCATCAAATTTGACCATTATACAATTTTACTTTTCACCAATCATCAAAACAGAACATGAGTGTTCATTTATATTTATTAATGACTCATATGAGATGAAGAATCAGATGAATAAGTTACTTTATGCTCCATAGAGTGGGTCCCCCATATGGGGGGCAGCCATATTTAAAACATCTGTGGGCCTAGGAGTCTATAGTGGGAAAATCGTTTGACTTTAAAGAACATTACATAATATTTTTACCTTGAAATTACAACTTTAAAATCGTTGTGATCGTCCACTGACCTGTAACAGAGAGAATACAGCTTCAGTTGTTACTACTCTGAGCTCAGCTCTGCAGAGACTTCACTATCTAATATTTAGAGGAGGGTAGGAAACCACCCTCCCCCTTCCCCTCCCCAATGACTTCAATGCAGTGCTGTCAAAATAAATGACACTAGGGGGAGCTCCAGGAGCAAAAATCTCTCTCTCTCTCTCCCTTACCACCTTTAGTTGCCTCTTTCTTGCCCGAGTAAATGTGGCGTTTGTGCTCCACTGACCAGATCAATATGGAGAGAGGGAGTAATGGAACACGGATGGAGAGAGCGAGAGATTTGTGTTCTCTCTCTCTCTCTCTCTCTCTCTCTCTCTCTCTCTCTTCATTTATTTCCTTAAAGAGCTGTTGTCTAAAGATCTGTTTAGTGCAAGAAAGGTAACTTTTAATTGTATACAACATGTCCAAAAGTGTGTGGACAAAGTTTCTCCTTTAAGTGGTGACTGTTCGTTGTGGCTCTTGTGGCCGAATGCAGTCAGATCAGAAATGGTCTAACGTCTAAAGTAATAATTTTCTAAAAAGCTATTACATCAACAAAGTGAGACAGAGTCACTGTTAAGACCCTTATTTTGAAAAAGGAAGCTGTATGAGCAGCACTGTCAGACCACAGAGTGTATTCTGGTTATGGTTATGTTTATGTTGTAATGTGTTACGTGATGCTATTTTCTTAAAAGTAAATGTTGCTGAGTTGTTTAAACCGCAATCTATAAAGATATATAACAGTAATTAAACATTAAAAAGAGGTATTATAAAGTTAAGATAAGGTGACATTTAAAGAAAACTAAGTAGAGGAATATAAAGTCAAACATAATTTAATTTAACAAAGAGGTATAAAAGTAATATCAAGTAAAAAATAAGTAAACAGATGAGTAAAGGAAGTGAATAAGGGAACGGCTTTGAAGCGGTGAGATCTCATGGTTGAATCTTCATTGCTGAATCTTCCAGGCTGAAGAGCGTCATGGCAACATTGAGGAGCGCCTTCGACAGCTGGAGTCACAGCTGGAAGAGAAGAACCAGGAGCTGGGCCGGGTGAGTGGAGAGGAAAGCAACAGGGAATTCCTTTTTTTTCCAAGAATCTGTTTCTTTGCGTAAATTCAGTGTATTAACTTACACAGTCTTACACAAATGGAAACACACATATGCAAGAAATTGTGTGTGTGTGTGTGAGAGAGAGAGAGAGAGAGAGAGAGAGAGAGAGAGAGAGAATGTTTGTGGTGTGTGTGTTTGTGTTTTGAAGGAGACAGTGGACATGATAATAAGTGTTGACCAGGCCTGCGGGCCACAGAAAGGGCTCTGTGGAATGACCAATCCCATTAGCCAGGCTTTCTCTGCTCTGTCTGTCTGAATTCCTTCACAAACACACACACACACACACACACACACACACACACACATAAACAATACACTGTACAAATTAATACATACAGAGACAGACATGATAACCCACACATTATGTAACCTGTACATTATATACAAATAAGCTACAACTCCGGGAGACGATGAAGGGGTTTGGGAATGCTCCTCTAATCCTAGCCCCATGCTCAGACGCACACAGGCCTCAGAACAGGTTGAAAGTAGCTGCAGTAGTAACATTTCATTTAATCATTAGAAAGTGCATGTATTTGAAGCATGCATCAGAGACACACTGATGTTAAAAGGAATGGGTGCTGTGTCAGGAATATGGGCCATCTCTCAACTCGTCCCCTCACATAGCACAAGTTCCCCACCCCCACAGAGCCGAGAGCCATGATTGGCTGCTATATTTGGAAGTTGAATAATTCATGCATGGCTAATTTCTCGCTGCGTGTGAGCTGATGATTATATTTACTTGGAGGAATTCTCCACAGAGGCTGGATGTCGCCCCTTTGGCCCGAGTTATGACCCAAAACCGACACGTCACAAGCGTTATTTATTTTGAAAGAGGCTTTATTGTTTGTTTCTTACCATGTGTCATTTAAGACATCCAAGCGACTTTCCGTCTGGCCGTTTGCATACTAGTGGCCTCTCGCTATAAAAACTTAAGACTCTGTTGCCTGGCAACCACGACTTTGAGAGTGCTTTGAGATGACACTGGGCCTCTTTCTGTTGTCCTGTGTCAGACTGTTTTATTTATAAGACTTGAGAGAATGTGTGGCATGTGAAATGGTCGCATGGGAGTTCAGGACACCAGGGGCTTCTGAGTTAAGATGCGCAGCATCAAATAATACACTGTCACTGTATGTTGTCAGGCTTTGATTAGAACATACACTTCATTAAATGAATTCTTCAGCGTTTTTCAACATGTTTGTCCTATGTCTTTGACAAAGAAGAACGTCTGATGATCAGTTGTAGTCAGTGCTGTCACCACAGATGTATTTGTGTCTTCATCAATGATTAACAGTCAGGATTTGCAGGGGCTGTATGACATATTTGGGTGAAGCATGCTGGGTATTGTAGTGAGAGAACAATTTTACTGCTATCAGTAAAATACTATACTCTGTCAAACAGGTTAGAACTTTTTCCTAAGGCTGATCCCACAGATTATTTATTTATTTATTTATTTATTGAGAATGTGTCACCCCCCCCCACCCTCTCTCTCTCTTTCTCTCTCTCAACTAAACTGTGAAGTGCTGCAGCATAGATAAATAAAATAGTTTTTGTTATCCAGTTATCCTTTTATTGTGTAGTTTTATCTGGGTAGCACATCATACTAAAATAAAAAGAGCAGCACGTGACAACAAGAGCTTCTCCTCTTTCTGCACACTTCATTCAGCTCATCTGCTAAATACCCATTCCCTGGTGTATGAACCCAGGTGATTTAGAGAATGGAAAGCAGGGTCTCCCTAGGATTAAAAACCATGGTGTGAGGTTATCTTGAAAACACACAGCTTTCATGAAGTATTGTGAGTTCATGAATGACTAAGCCTGCCACCTACTGGCCACATTCAGAATCAGCTCCGAAGACAAAAATAGTCCCTTTAGAACAGTGCTTCTCAAATCATTTCTGCAGTGTCACCCCCACTTTTCTCCCACAGTTTAAAATTAAAATTGGTGTGTGTGTGTGTGTGTGTCCTGTTCTGGACTGACCCCAATGCTTCCACATAGTCTTCAATCCCAATCAGGATGAACTGGTTCTGGAAAATGAATGAATAAATGAGTCATGATTGAACACATGTATGTATTTATTTGAATGAACACTCAGCCATTCACTTCCTCTGGTTGAGTGATGAAAGCTGGAATTCATACACTACTTTAGAGAACAGTGCTAGACGAGAGAGAATATAAAATCACCGAGAAAAGAGAGATGCCGCAAGTTCTTTTTAGAGGAAACACAGAAATGAAACTTTCATAAAGCTTTAAAAAAACGAACAAAAACCCAAACTTTCCAGAAAGTTTTAGGATGTTCTCTAGATGTAATGATGTGTTGTGTTCAGAGAAAACAGAACCCGCAAGAAACTCAGTTCTCTGTGGTCATTTTAGTGAACGTTTTCATTGAAGAGACATCCCCCTCATAAACAAATCCAATCCGAGATGGGCTTTAAAAGAACACAGAACCACATTTTCACTGAAGATGCGTAACACTTTGATGCTAAGTCGCGCTGAGGATTTTCCTCCTATCCGCTTCCATCGCCTCTGTTCTCTCTCTCCATCCGCCTCCTCTCTTATCTCTGTGTCATGTGTCATATCTTTCTTTCTCTCTGTGCTTAGGCTCGTCAGAGAGAGAAGATGAACGAGGAGCATAACAGGCGCCTGTCGGACACAGTGGACCGCCTGCTCACTGAATCTAATGAACGCCTGCAGCTGCACCTTAAGGAACGCATGGCTGCGCTGGAGGACAAGGTGAAGACTTTGACATGTTCACGTGTGTGTTGGAATGTACAGAAACGTGTGTCTGAGACAACCTTCTGTTTATTTCAAGTCAAAATATAATAGATACATGTGTCAGGAAGGGAGCAGGCGAGGTGTTGTTATTAAACTGAATTCCGAAACGTGAACACACAACTACACAGAACAGAAACGGAGAACATGATAAATATCTGCAAAGAAATGATAAGGACATTACCAGAATAAGAAAACACTTTTATCACAAACACTTGACAAACAACTGAAACAAATGAGCTTTTAACAGCCATGGATTGTCATTCTCTAGCAACTAATAATTCAATGGGGGGTGGGACTAGGAGAGAACAAATGTAGATACATCTATATTATAATATATTTATAATTTATATATAGAAACATAGGTGGCACTGTGGCGCAGCAGGTAGTGTTGTAGTCACACTGACTGTCTGTGAGGAGTGTGGTGTGTTCTCTCTGTCTGCGTGGATTTCCTCCGGGTGACTGTCTGTGAGGAGTGTGGTGTGTTCTCTCTGTGTCTGCGTGGGTTTCCTCCAGGTGACTGTCTGTGAGGAGTGTGGTGTGTTCTCTCTGTGTCTGTGTGGGTTTCCTCCGGGTGACTGTCTGTGAGGAGTGTGGTGTGTTCTCTCTGTGTCTGCGTGGGTTTCCTCCGGGGGACTGTCTGTGAGGAGTGTCGTGTGTTCTCTCTGTGTCTGTGTGGGTTTCCTCCGGGTGACTGTCTGTGAGGAGTGTGGTGTGTTCTCTCTGTGTCTGTGTGGGTTTCCTCCGGGTGACTGTCTGTGAGGAGTGTGGTGTGTTCTCTCTGTGTCTGCGTGGGTTTCCTCCGGGTGACTGTCTGTGAGGAGTGTGGTGTGTTCTCTCTGTGTCTGTGTGGGTTTCCTCCGGGTGACTGTCTGTGAGGAGTTGGTGTGTTCTCCCTGTGTCTGTGTGGGTTTCCTCCGGGTGACTGTCTGTGAGGAGTGTGGTGTGTTCTCCCTGTGTCTGCGTAGGTTTCCTCCGGGTGCTTTTTTAACCCCTTATAACAGTAAATAGTGATGTTCTATGTCTGAGTTTGTTGCTTTAACCCTTTCCAAACCTGTCCTCATAAAAGTCCTGTATTATTTCAGGTCATCATCCAATACCTGGCTGTATTGAGGTTAATAAATACTTAATTATGTTTAAAAAATTGTGCTGTTGATTTAACAAATCCATATGAACTCTCGCTCACAAGACTTGTTGTTGTTTTATGTTTTAATGTTTTATTAGAAAAAAATATCTGTTTACTTTTACTGTGATGATTTGTGTTTTTGTGTTTATTGTAATCTTCTGGAAGTTTATAGAAGCGCGGTGCCTTTTGCCTATGACATTTACACAGTGCTGTATATTTACAAAAGATTACTCAGGCATCTCAACGACTAAATCTAACAGCATTTTTCTTCATCATTTTTCTGTACAGTGTGCAGTGATTTCTTGCTTTTGTTCTGTTCAGGAAACTTCCTACTTTTCTTCTAAATTGCAGAAGTGCCTTCACAGCTGGTTGCATTTTCTGCTTCTCACTGTCTATTTTCAGTTACATTAATGTCACCACACTTTCGGCGGTGCTGGGGTCTGGGATCGGAGGCGATCCGCTCTATGTTCTGAGCCCAGATGGAGCTTTGTTGTTTAATTTGCATATTTTTTTTTTTTTCGTTCATTTTCTTTCTTCTGTAAAAGCTCAGTGAGAGCTACCCTTCCTTTCAGATCCATAATCAGTTCTAAGATTTGTTCTCTCACAGTGTAGAGCACACAGACACGTCTTCATTGGAAGGGCATTGGAGAAACTGATCACTTGTACTGGGTCATGAACACTCATACACACCTACATGCACTTACCCACGCTTAACAATAGATACAGAAAGTGTAATAAAAGTGACTTTTACTGTGCTATAATACCCTTCAAATATGATGAACATGTGTCTGCAAAGCTTTGGACATATTGTGTTTCTGATGCATGCAGTAAGGCGGCTGTTCACACACACACAAACACACACACATGTGCAGATGTGCATGGGTAGTTATAGACAAATGTACATGCAAATATCAGCATTCCAATCTGCCACTGGAAGCTTTAAAGCAATGCAAAACAGCACGTCAGAAACCTCTGAATCCTCAGCACAGTCACAGACCTTGTTATCTGCTGCTTCTCAGGCTAAATGTCACCCGCCCTGAGAATCCCACATCCTGCAGCATGAATTAACACCCTCAGCTCAAACGCCACCGCCTCGCTCAAAACAGCACGCAGACCTCTGTTCCTCCTGCTTCATAAAAGGACTTCAAGATTAAGGGAACACAGAGATTGGTCGTGTCCTCGACCCACACAGCGGCAGAGCGAGGGTCATGTCTGAGATTGTGAAGTAGTGGGCACACAATATTTGAGTCAGTGTTACTGCCTGTGTGTGTGTGTGTGTGTGTGTATGTGTGTGTGTGTGTGTGTGTGTGTGTGTGTGTGTATAAGAGAATTTAGTAGATGCTCTTTAGGGTTTCAGAGTGATTCACACTTTAAAATCATGGTAGAGATGTAGGGAACAGTAAGACTATATAACAGTATTGCTCAATGACTCAGGGGTTCGTACCTGAATGGGGAATTGAAGGTGTGTTGAGTGGTGTGTGTCTGACAAATGGCAGGTTTGGTTTTTGTAGAAAACCCAAAACCCATAGAAAAACAGGGCCAGTCAACAAAGTGATTATGAGAGAGAATGAGAGAGAGAGAGAGAGAGAGAGAGAGAGAGAGAGAGAATGAGAGAGAGAGAATGAGAATGAATGAGTGAGAGAGAGAATGAGAGAGAATGAGAGAGAGAGAGAGAGAGAGAGAGAGAATGAGAGAGAGAGAGAGAGAGAGAGAGAGAGAGAGAGAGAGAGAGAGAATGAGAATTTGTACGTCCAGCCTCTAATTTTGCCAAATAACACCCTCCCCTTCCTTCTCCTATTTTTATCTCTAGAATGCACTCATCCATGACCTGGAGAATTCCCAAAAACAGCTGGAGGAGTTCCACCACAGCAAGGTAGCATTAGCCCTTGAGATCACAGAAATCAGAAAGACGTGTGTGTGTGTGTGTGTGTGTGTGTGTAAAATTGGTGTAATTAAATGTAATGCTTAGCTGTTTTACACACACCTTAACTGCTGCTGTTTTAAAGGGCCATGGCTTGTGTTGATGTTCACTTCCTAGGAGAGACTGATCGGGGAGATAGAGAAGCTTCGGGCAGAGATTGATCATCTGAAAAGAAGGAGCGGAGCGTTTGGGGATGGAACACATCCTCGGTAACGTTGACGTATATTGAGTTTATTCCATTAAAATTTCATTGGAGTTAAGTGCTGCTTCATGTTTGTGAATATCTCTCTGTCCAGAAATCCCAGGATGTATTTTCCACATCATATACATGCAGGATGTACTTTACATTAGAGATTCATTCATGTACAAACTTCACATGGCTTTACTCTTTACAGGAGCGGACAATAAATGTGTCATTGTGTATGTATTGCATGACCTGATGTCTGTGTGTGTGTGTGTGTGTTTATGCCAGGTCTCATGTGGGCAGTGCTACAGATCTGCGCTACTCTGTGGTGGAGGGTCAGGGAGACCACTACTCCTCTACAGGAGTTATACGGCGAGCACAGAAAGGACGACTGGTAGCGCTCAGGGACGAGCCAACAAAGGTGAAAATGTCTCACCTGCTATTGGCCCAGAGCCTACTTGGACTCACTGGATGCAAGGCGGGAACACACCCTGAAGGGGGCACCAGTCCTTCGCAGGGCGACACACACTCAATTCAATTATATTCAGTGCAATTCATTCTAATTAATTTCGTTTTGTTTAATGCTATTATATTCAATTCAGTTCTATCCAAATAGTTCAGTTGGGTTTAGTTCAGTTCATTTAAAGTCAAATAATTTTAGTTCTGTTCAACTGGAGGTAAGTACAAGTTTTGGACTGGAATGGATTTGATTCAGTTGAGTCTTATTTCACTGTTCAATGTTCAACTTAAAGTAGTAGAGTTAACATACACTATTTTAATTAAAAAACACTTTTTTTTATTAAATTCTGAGGATGTTTCTTCACCAGTTGCTACTCTCCACTCTGTTTGGGTGCTGGAAACCGGTCGAATGTGTTTACGAAGCCCTGGTGTCAGTAAACGTGTAAAAAAACAAACAGTCTCGGCCCGGTATGCTAGGCTTTCTTTCTCTCCGCTCATGGCAGTGAAAAAGCATCTGGAGGTTTTAGACAGTGGAGAGAACTCCAGATGTTGACAAACACAACCCGAGTTGAGGATATTGTTCTATTCCTGCTCCATAGGGGGTTAATATTATTTCTGCTGTTTTGGATCATAAGGTGGAAACATCTCCAAACTCAGAAGTGCTCGAGTTATAAATGAATTTCTGTGGTAATTCAAACAGTGAATTTTTGGTCAGTGCACAGTTAATTTGAATCACGTTCCATCAGTCGGTTCTGTTCCATCCGTCTTCTCTGTGTTTGGTTCACTTCTTCATGTCGTTAATGCCTTGTAATGTAATCTCTAAAACTTAGTCCGAAATGAATAATCTTCTGTAGTTATACAGCTGATGATACTCCGAGACAACACCATTCAACCAGGCAACAGCAGCCTAATCCTGTTAGCCCTATCACATGAATACATGAAATATTGCTGTTCTATCAGAAATAGCGAGGGCATGATACTCATCCCTGACCTAGTTACAAGCCCCACATCCCTCTCTCCATCTGATAATCTTAGGAGTGTAGGTCTAAGAATAGTTATAGACAATGTTTCCTTTCACAAATGTGTCTTTGTCTGCTTGTCTCCTATTGCTTCGCTGGATGTTGTGCTCACTGTAAGTTTTTCATTTTGTGACTAAAATCCATCATCAGCATTAAACTCATTTAGAAATATATATTTTCATACATTTAGAAATGATATTTTATATAGCCTCATCAATGTGTATGAATGTGTATAGATGTTTATGAGGGTTTACAAAACTGTGCAAAATGATTAGACAATTTATTTGATTTTCAAAACAGCCATTAACTGTAAGTTATTTGTTTTTTAGGAACTGTTTTTTGGTGATCAAATATCAGAGAGTTAATTTTTAAGAATAAAGTGAAAATGGAACTCTTAATACATACGGAAAACTTCCCAGTAAACATTTAGCCGTTGATTCAACATTGAAATAACGTAATGACTGCCGTCTAATCAACGTTCTCTTAAGGTTAAAAATGAAAGTTGAAAAGACATCCAAACACAGACATTGAAAAGACGACTATTAGACGTATTTTGGACGTCCATTGACGTTATTAATTGGTCCCAAAATAAATTACTTGTATAAAACGCATTTTGAATGTCCACTGACGTTATCGATTGGTCACCACTTAACTAACTTATTAAGATGGATTTTGGACGTCCATTGACGTTTAAAACATGTCCTTGACGGACAGACTACTTTTAGACCTATTTTGAATGTCCAGGTACGTTCCTTGTTTACTGGGTTGGTAGACTATGAAAAACATGAATAAACAATTATGATCAGATTAACAGTAGCTTGAGAGAGCTTTGAGAGATTAGATCAAATTAAGATTAACTAATACTTCATACAGTATCTGAAGAAACTGTATCTGAAATAGAGCTGGGCGATGTGACCGCAAATCAATACCATGATTAATTGAACAATTTACCTCGATTACGATTAATGAACAATTATTTTATTTTTTATTTATTTATTTTTTTTTCAGAATTCAGGGCGTGTACTGTAATTGTGCTCAAGTTTTAAAGCTGGGTATTTCTGTTTTCTAATGTGGCTGGGAGCTTATTTTTTGAGCCATGATGTGATGTGAATGTGCTTCAAGTGCTGAAACAGACTGGGGGTATTAGCTTTGAATATGCTTTTTTTTTTTTTTTGTCAGTGTTTACATTTGACTCTTTTGTGTTAAGAGCCATCGTCACAAAAATCAAAACACGAACAAACGACAAGCTGCTCGAGCTGCTCTGTCGGCCTCTGTGTTTAGGTTCTCCTCCATGTTGCTTCTGTGTGGCATCACGTGACTATGAGCAGTAGTGTGGTTTTAAGGGGACAGTACATGAACACAGTAGGGAGATATTAATAAAATGAGCAATAAATTGGATGAACAAAATGAAATAGAATAATCGATTAATTGGCTTAGGCAAGATTAGTTCTGAATGTTGATTTTGATTAATTTTTGATTAATTTCCCAGCACTATTCTGAAAAGATGTGGAACTGTTATGTAGCCATTATATGAATGATTATTTCTGATTTTTGCACAGTACTGTATGTGATTATGAGGTGACATGCTGAGTTATGAATTATTTGTTGTGTACAAATGTGTGTCTTGCGTGTTCAGATTCTGCCGATGGTGGAGCAGGACTGGGACCGATCCCAGCCGGCCAGTCTGCGGGCCAGTCGCTCACACCTGATGGGCAGCGACACAGAGTTGTCAGATCTGGACGACGAAGACCGGGAGACTATCTTCAGCTCAGCAGACATGCTGTCCCCCAGCGGCCACTCGGACGCACAGACGTTGGCCCTCATGCTGCAGGAGCAACTGGATGCCATTAATGAGGAGATCAGGTGAGACTTGGTATAAACTATAAAACATACACTTCATCTCTAGCATCAGAAAAGCCTCTGTTGGTTCTAGGGTCACTTTGTAGTGAGTGATTTTACTGCAGAGTTTAATTTTGTTGCTGTATGCTTTAGCCTCAAGGCCTCGCTGTTGTTGCTGCTAGATAAATTCATTTCACAATAATAACATTGTTATCTTACCGATGGAAAATTTTACAAACTGACTCATGGCCAAGGTGGCATCCTCTAACAGTGCTATATTTACACTCACAGAGCGCTTCAGTATCACCATAAACTGCATGGTTTATGCATTTGATTTCATACAACTCTTAGGAGTTGCTCAAATACCTGAGCTCAGTAATTAGGAGGGATTTCCAAACGCTGCGTCCACATGCCTTTGACTCAGCATGCCTTTGAGGATCACAGCAGGGTGCACTGACAGAGAACGGCTCTATGTTTTTTGCTAGACCTTCACTTTTAATCCTAGGAATGTAGAAGTCTGGTGTCATACCGATCCACACTGTTCGCAAAGAAGATGAGATTTGTCATCCACACATGGCTGAGCACACCTTTCAGACTAGAATCACTCTCTCCCTTCAGATACCGAAGGATTCAACTCCAGTCCAAACTCCATGACCTTTTAAGCTCAATTACAACTCAAATCCTGAAGACAGGACACCCTGCTATCTCCCTCTAACTTGGCGATGGAAACTAGAGCAGCTCCCAGTCTTTAGAGTCGATCCTGTCTCAAAGCTGCCTGGATTCAATTCACTTACAAGCTCAACTGTTTGTATTTAGACATCTGTCTAGTCTGAGGAAAACAAAACATTACAGTAAGTGATGAAGTGATATTAATAGATTAAGGCAATCTGGAGGAGATTGTGCACCACCTGCGGATGTCTGGCATGATATATGAGGCATTTTAAATAGCAGAATTGGTCACCAAGAGGAAGGAGTGTTTTAATAATAACCAACAGCCACCATGGTGTTACAGTTACTGTGTTTGTGTGTGTATATAAGGTTAGGCTTAGGCTTAGGGTTAGGGCTAAGCTGGAAACACTAGAGAAATGTTAATGGTAAGTCGCCACAAAAAGTTAAGTAATGTCCCCACAATTCATAGATACAAGATTTTGTGTGTGACTGGAATATATTACTTTGTGGAAACTTGCCATTCTTCTGGGGACTGGACACCAAAAGATAAAGAATTACATTTTAATGTGAAAACGTTTTAGGGTTTGCAGTATCCATCTTTGTATGATTTAAGAACACTCTCAGTCTGTATATATATCCATATGTATATCTCCTGTGTAAATAGTCCATATACAGTATTAATGTAGCAGTCAATGAGACATGTGATTAAGCACCTCTATGATTCTACACATGACGGATATGAATTAGGTTTAAGAACGCTCTGGTAATCTTCTGATCCAGACTTGTTGCTGTGTTACAGGATGATCCAGGTGGAGCGTGAGTCTGCGGAGCTCAGGGCAGACGAGATCGAGAGCAGAGTGAACAGCGGAAGCATGGATGGACTCAACGTGACGCTGCGACCCCGCTCCACTATCCCCACCTCCGTCACTGCCCTGTCCCTGGCCAGCTCCTCACCTCCTGTTAGTGGACGTTCCACACCAAAGATGGCCTCTCGCTCTGCAGCCCATGAGCTGGGCATCATGACTTTGGTGAGAATTCTAGAGGCACGTGATGCTTAGAAGCAGTGGAATCGTTTTCTAAAGACAGCTGTTTGAATATCGGTCCTTAAAAGTCTCAGCTGTTACTGGTGATAACAAAACCTAGACAATATTTATATCCCCTCCAACTCATCCCAGAGGTAATGGCTGAAGTCACATGTCTCCAGAGTTTCCAGAGTACAGTGCCTTCAGAGATTTATACCTTTCTAGACTGTGCTTGGCACTGGGCATGGGAATTATAGTCTCAAGCATGTGTGTCTTATTCCATAGGTAAAGTGTTCTACAGTATAATCTACAAACTCAAATGGACAAATATTAAACATGTTAATGAACTTAAAGCAACACTAAGTAGCATTTGTTCCGTAAAATTCCAGCTTCAGAATCACTATGGTGCTTCACTGACCTGTAATAAGGAGAATATAGTCTTTGATGTTGCCACTTCAGGCTCAGCACTGCAGAAACTGCACTATGTAACATGTGGAAGAGGGTAGGAAACCACTACCCCCATCCCTCTTGATTTCAGATAAGTACTGTAAAAGTTAATTAAGAGAAACTGACACATGGCTTATCACTGGTTTAAAAAAATTCCTAAAACGTTGTTATTATTGAGCCGCTAATTTGTATTAACTCAATATTAATATGTGATTTAGAATGTATTAAGTTAATACTGAGTGAACTAGTCATAGTTTATTTTTGCCACTCTTTTAATACCATTTTATAAACAGGGTGAGTCAAAATGACCACCTTCCCATTGGAAAAACTTGCCCTTGGTGGCTTTCAAGATGGTGGCCATGTTCTGGACATAACCTAAAAGATATATATATATATATATATATATATATATATATATATAATTATATGAGCCCACATTTAATGAGCTTTTATAGTTTAGCAGTTCAGAGAAATATACTTAAATAGCAACAGAAAAGGGCCGAAAACAACATATGACTAGTGTACCCTGTATACATTAAATATAACTTGATGTAATTTAAATTAAATATCAGTAGTGATTTAGTCCCAATGTGTGGTTCCAACAGTCTGTGGTTAGGAACACTTTTACTTCCACAAGGGATTGTAAAAATGGAAACTTAATTGTTGATGTGCTTTGCAGTAGCAGGGAACAGATTATTTCACCGTAATCAAAGCATTTCTGACAGCCCTCTACTTGTCTGTCCCTGATGGTCTAATAGCACATGTGTCTCAATGATGCATCCGCTGACACTTCTGCGAAATGCTCAGCCTACTTCAGGCAGTGATTTATTTTTCATTCAATTCTCATTCATATTCCACACCAAGCAGGTTTTTCCGCTCTGGCTTTTGACACTCTGCCAGGAGTTATGATGGGACCTCGCATGTGTTTATGCATCCAATTTATTCCCCTTTATCTGAGCGTGCGTGCGTTTAATCACCTGTCCACCTGTCTGCCTGCTTCTCTCTTCTCTGTCTCTGTTTCTCCCTAACGCTGTCAGCCTAGCGATTTACGAAAACACCGCCGGAAAGTTGCCGTAAGTGCTCCTTTCATGTACATCTGCCGCTAATATCTGTTGTGGTACTGCATGTGTTTTGTGTGTAGAGGTAGTGGAAGTAGGCCTAAATATTACGTGGTGTGTGCTCTGAATGCAAGCACTAATTCAGCACTAATCCAGAGTGTTAATGTTAATGTCTAGTTTGTGTGAGGGTCAGGGTTTTGTGTTCCATCCTGTATGTGTTTCCTTGCTATAGTCTCCAGTGGAGGCCCGTGAGGATAAAGCCACTATAAAGTGTGAGATGTCGCCCCCCTCCTCCCCCCGCAGTCTCAGACTGGATCAGATGAACTTCGCCCAGCTGACCGGAAGCCTGGAGGATGGACGAGGGTAAATAAGCCTCACACTCACACCCTCTTTGCTGAGTTAGACCAATCAGAAACCACCAAACAACCATTTACTCTGACGTCACAAGCACCACTGTTTGGCAGCCAATATTGGTTGGCAAGCCTCAAGCCAGCCATAACATTATGACCACACCCATGTTACAACAATCACGCTCCACACTTTCTACACGAACGCTTTACATGTTATTTTTCCCCCTGTTTCACCATGTTTTTCAATGGTCAGGACCCCCACAGGACCACCACGCAGCAGGTATGATTTGGGTAGTGGGTCATGTGACACAGGAGAAACAGACTATAGTAAAACGAATGTACACATTTACACATTTTTGTTAGAATATCCATCCATCCATTATCTGTAACCGTTTATCCAATTTAGGGTCGCAAGGGGTCCAGAGCCTACCTGGAATCATCGGGCGCAAGGCGGGAATACACCCTGGAGGGGACGCCAGTCCTTCACAGGGCAACACAGACACACACACATTCACTCACACACTCACACCTACGGACACTTTGGAGTCGCCAATCCACCTGCAACGTGTGTTTTTTTTGGACTGTGGGAGGAAACCGGAGCACCCGGAGGAAACCCACGCGGACACGGGGAGAACACACCAACTCCTCACAGACAGTCACCCGGAGCTGGAATCGAACCCACAACCTCCAGGCCCCTGGAGCTGCGACACTACCTGCTGTGCCACCGTGCCACCCTCTTGTTAGAATATATACTTCTAATTGTGAGAACCCTGAGAAAAGATCAATGGGTTTAGGTCACGGCTATCACTCCACTAGCCCTCCTAATCCTGCCTTTGCTACTTAAATGTATGTATATCGCATAATTATTGTTCATTGTGCTTGAAATAAGAAATGGGGTCATATTTTAACTGCGCTGACCCTGATTCGTCCCGGCTAAGAGTATGGGTGTGGAGTCTTCAGTCTGATGGAGAGTCATCAGTGGCTCTCTCTCATTCACTCTCTGTGCTTTTCAAATGAATGAGAAAATGACCTTCTGCCCTTGTGGTGCATATCTTTCTCGACTGGGGAAGGTTTAGAGGAGACTGCCTCAAAGCACTGCTGACAATTCCTCTTTCGAGCATAAAACCTCCCTCTGGCTAATTATGGAAGGCTTTTAGCAGATGTAGCATAAACACACACACAACCTCAGACTGCAGTCTTTAAAATCACTCCCACACACACTTCCCACACACTTCTGATCTAATAGCAAGCAATTATTATTAATGTCCTGATGCAGCGTCTGAACAAGGGCATAATATCTCTCTCTCTCTCCCTCTCTCTCTCTCTCTCTCTCTTTCTCTCTCCCTCTCTCTCTATCTGTCTCTCTCTCTTTCTCTCTCTCTCTCTCTATCTGTCTCTCTCTCTTTCTCTCTCTCTCTGTCTCTCTCTCTCTCTCTCTTTCTCTCTCTCTCTCACTCTCTCTCTGTCTCTCTCTCTCTCTCTCTCTCTCTTCTTTCTTTCTTTCTCTTCTAATGGAGTTATCTCTAAATCACCTGTGAAAGCAGTGGGACTCTGTGGGAGTCTGTATAAATATTCATGCTCTTGTAGGGGAAGTGATTCCAGACATTTTATTTGAATGGACGTCCAGCTTTGATAAGCGCCAGAAATAAGTGCATGAATAACAAATAGTCAGGGAGCACAAGGCTGTGAGGAAGTCTAATACATAAAGATAACAGAAAGATAAAGGATAAGTAATGTGAAAGGTGCCACACAATTGTTTGATAAAATAATTAATGGAGACCAAACAGCAGAAGGAAAACGCTACCTGTAGTGTAATGTAGTTAGTGTTTTGTAGTGTATTGTGATCTCACTTCTTAATTTTCCGTTCTTCTCTCTCTGTTCAGGGGAAACAAGAAAAAGGGCATCAAGTCCTCTATTGGCCGACTCTTCGGCAAGAAGGAAAAGGTTCAGCCGATGAGCAAAGATGGTCAGATGACCCCACCGGTCATTCCAGGTAGAAACATTTGCGTGATCCACAGTGAATGAAATGACGGATCAAACTCAATTGGTTCAAATGTGGTTGTTGTAGCTATTACTGCCGCATTCTACAGAGAGGGCTAGGGTTTTATTCCCAGCTTGGGTAATTATGTCAATAAGAGTTCATAAACAAAACTCTTTAGGTAGAACTCACCTACATCTGTAACCTGGTTAGAACTGTAATTATCCAGTTCAGGGTCGCGAGCCTACTCGAAATCACTGGGTGTAAGGCAGGAACACACCCTGGAGGTAGCGCCAGACCTTCGCAGGGCGACACACACTCACACATTCACTCACACACTCAACCTATGGATACTTCTGAGTCGCCAGTCCACCTATCAACATGTGTTTTTATCAATAACTATCGGTTAAAAGCATCATTGCTGTGAGAATCTGATGGAATTCAGGCATCAGTGCAGTACTGAGTTCCAGTATTGATTGTTTAGAGAACCATTAGCTATATTTTGAATGAAGTATGTCTTGGCCTGTATTACAGACTTTGAGATGAGCATTGGAGACACCATGACTCTGGGTAAACAGGCTGAGAGAGACCGCAGGATGAAGAAGAAGTATGTATTCTCTCTCTCCTTCTCTCGTGTCTCCTGTCACTGAGTCATAACCCAGCAGACAGACCCGTGTCGTCTTGTAATGAGCCGTCATTCATTTTATTGTTAGCTATTAACCACATGTTTGTCCTGTCAATGCCTTTACTGTCAGTTTCACCTTAAATGATGCAGCAGCCTCTGGCGCCTGAACTCACACACCATTTTTATGTGGAACATCAGATTCTAATAAAAGCTAGAGAATACGTCACCAGAATAAGGTTTAAGGTCACCTGTATAATTGTCATCATTTAAGATGGAACAGAACATTTACAGAACAGAAGATGGAACAGAACACTCTTATCAATATATCAACTGTTATACTGCTTCAGAAATATTTTATTTATTATATATATATATATATATATATATATATATATATATATATATATATATATATATATAAATACCATTTTGTGGCTGAGTTTCTGTGGTTCCAAATCGCTTCCACTTTGTATAGATACGTCAGATCTTCTCAAGATTTGAGTCCATCAGAATGTGTACAATTTGAAGTCTAATTTGAGTCACGGTCACTGTATTTAAATCAGAGTTTATTTGCTCATACAGTTCGAAACTTGAGTTAAGGTCAGTTAGGGAACTGAGAGTCCCGAGTCCTCGAGAGATATATATTGTATAAACAGAAGTAATATGAAAGTCCTGTTTTCTCTTTCTCCATTATCTTCCTCTTGTTTGTGTCAGACATGAGCTCCTGGAGGATGCCAGGAGGAAAGGCCTGCCGTTTGCTCAGTGGGATGGCCCTACGGTGGTCTCTTGGCTCGAGGTAGAACCCGACACACACACACACACATGCAGATGTAGACATACACACACCACCAGCCTCCTGCAGAAACTCAACCATTATCTCCATGATTATAATTACAGTAATCATGCTGATGAGGATGACAGTAATTAGGGTAATGCTTCAGCGCGTTTGTGATGTTGATGACGATGATGATGTTGAGTAAGATAATCTCTGAACCCCCCCCCCCCTGTCTCTCTCTGACGTCCTGTAGCTGTGGGTGGGGATGCCAGCCTGGTACGTGGCAGCATGCCGTGCTAACGTGAAAAGTGGCGCCATCATGTCCGCACTGTCTGACACGGAGATCCAGAGAGAGATCGGCATCAGCAACCCACTGCATCGGCTCAAGCTCCGGCTGGCCATCCAGGAGATGGTGTCACTGACCAGTCCTTCTGCACCTCTCACCTCACGCACTGTAAGAGCCCCACCCTCTTAACCTCAGTCTGTACACTTGAGGCACAACCCTTCACCTTCCACGCACTCCAGCCCACAGGGTACAGTCGTGATAGAAGATAAGAATAACTCCGTTCAGGTTGGATCCCAAATATTTCCCCATTCCCCATGGCAGAACTTTATATTTTTAATTAAGCAAGAATTAACAAATATTAGAGGAACTCTAGGTAGTTTATTTCCCTAAAAATCACAGCTTCAAATACATTTTAACATGGGATTGCTTTAGCCATTGAGGAACAGTTCAAAGCTGACTTAAAATTTGGCCAGATTAAGATCTCAGTAGGTAACATATCTATGGTATCTAAGAACTGGGACAGCCTACGTGTCATAAAATGCTCTCCATGTAGACAGCTCACTAGGTTTTTGGACTGACCCCTGATCCTTCTTCTTTAGGAAACGGCAATTTAAAAGTGAGAAGTGAGCATTTCTGCAATATTCTATTGAACTATTTTTGTTTATACAATTAAAATGAAAAGTTATGCGATTTTGGATACAGCGTATACACTAAAAGAGGTTATTACATTGTACGTCTAATTCAGGGGGGGTCATTTATATGGATACACCTTAATAAAATGGGAATGGTTGGTGATATTAACTTCCTGTTTGTGGCACATTAGTATGTGGGAGGGGGGAAGCTTTTTAAGATGGGTGGTGACCATGGTGGCCATTTTGAAGTCGGCCATTTTGGATCCAACTTTTGTTTTTTCAATGGGAAGAGGGTCAGGTGACACATCAAACTTATTGGGAATTTCACAAGAAAAACAATGGTGTGCTTGGTTTTAACGTAACTTTATTCCTTCATGGGTTATTTACAAGTTTCTGACCACTTATAAAATATGTTCAAAGTGCTGCCCATTGTGTTGAATTGTCAATGCAACCCTCTTCTCCCACTCTTCACACATTGATAGCAGCACCGCAGGAGAAATGCTAGCACAGGCTTCCAGTATCCGTAGTTTAACAGGAATTTAATATCACCAACCATTTCCATTTTATTAAGATGTATCCATATAAATGGCCCACCCTGTATAACGAATACATTTATATTCACACAAAAGCTGCAAATGAAAAAGACCCTATTAGTGTCTGTTAGTGCATTATTTTGGTGCGTAACCCACATTTTCATGCGCCCTCTGTAGGGAGCAGGGAAACATTTGGGATTCAGCTTCCGTCTACTGATACACTGTTACTCTACAATGGTCCTAGAACTGTCTTAACACTCCAGCGCACTCTATACACACCTCTCCCTTATCTTTTCACTCCCTTCACCATTAACATTTTGATGGCATTATTGGCTTTGGAACCTATATAAAGCCCTCATTACTTTTTATAACATAACTTTTTAATATCAATTAAGTATGATAAAAGAAGTAGGGTTTGATATGAAATTAATGTTTTCTCTCTGGAAGTCCATTCAAGTAAAGTTCAGAAATATCAGTGCAATTCAATGTGAAAGAAAATAAAATGCAAAGCTATTATCTGGGTGTAAGCAAAATATAAGGGTGAAAAAGTATAGAAATAGGTTTATCATTATCTGTTGTTTGCAAGTGTGTTAAAAAGGTCCAAACGTGTACTCAGTAAAAGCCTGTAGTGCCTTCTTCTCAAAAGAAGCTAGTTTCAAATAGTCATTCTCCATCAACAAGTAAAACTTACTGAAAACCATTCCCACATAAATTGGTTCAGGAACAAGAAACGTTTGTTCCCAGCCCGAACCAAAGCACTGGCTCCTCGGAGTGAACCGAAACATCGCCCCTGGGTGTGTAATGCTAAAGCCCAGAAGGATCACAGAGCCTCAAATAAAGTATTATTACACACAGAGGAGCTGGACAGGGTCATCTGCAGCATAATATATAAAAAAACAATATTAAAATAGGAGTGTGCTCTAATTGTCTGTGTTTCTAGGGCTGTGTTAAAATATGTTTTTATGTATGTTTTATTGAAATAAAACTGTGCTTTATATTTTGTTTTATTTATTATTAATAGCACAGATTGAAAATTGAATGTAAAATTACATTTGTTGCTTAGTGGACCCTATGGTTTAAATGATGAATCAATGTTAATATTTGTTTTAATTATTGCTGTGACTAATTATCTACAGTGTACTTTAAATCAATAAGCTAGAGACCAGAATTATATTAAAAATGTTTTCTATATTCAGAAACTAAACCACAGTAAAACTATTTCATATATAAACCTTAGCTAATTTAGAATGTAGCATCAGAGGTTAAACATGGCTTTTAATAATCAAGGTTATAAACAAACATGTCCTGTATAGAGCCCATCACAATCGTTTCTCACTCTGGATGACTGATGATCAGTGTGTGTGTGTGTGTATATGTGCTCTCCCTCTCTGCGCAGTCCTCCGGAAATGTGTGGGTGACTCACGAGGAGATGGAGAACATGGCAGCCTCCACCAAAGCGGTTAGTCCATCTGGGTGGGACCCCTGCCCCTGCAGAGCCGAGCATATGCCATGCTTCCGTAGCCCCCTTCTGACCCCTCCTTATCGCCCCTAGTACTCCACCACTCCCCCAATCCTCCTCTAACTAAGAAAAAACCCCAAACCTGCATGGAGCATGCCTCTAACTGTGAATTCTGACTTGTTTTCCAGGTAAAGGTTAAGCAAAAACACTGTGTTGAAAAATACCTTTGTTTATATATTTATTTAATTTTATTTGTTTTATTCATTCATTCATTTTCTGTACTAATCCAGCTCAGTGAGGCGGTGGATCCAGAGCCTACCCGGAATCACTGGGCGCAAGGCAGGAACATACCCTGGAGGGGGTGCCAGTCCTTCACAGGCTGACACACACACATTCACTCCCACACTCACACCTACAGACACTTTTGAGTCGTCAATCCACCTACCAACGTGCGTTTTTGGGGCGTGGGATGAAACCGGAGCACCTGGAGGGAACCCACGCAGACACAAGGAGAACACACCACACTCCCCACAGGCAGTCACCCGGAGGAAACCCACACAGACACAAAGTGAACACACCACACTCCCCACAGGCAGTCATCCGGAGGAAACCCACGCAGACACAGGGAGAACACACCACACTCCTCACAGACAGTCACCCGGAGGAAACCCACGCAGACACAGGGAGAACACACCACACTCCTCACAGACAGTCACCCGGAGGAAACCCACGCAGACACAGGGAGAACACACCACACTCCTCACAGTCACCCGGAGGAAACCCACGCAGACACAGGGAGAACACACCACACTCCTCACAGACAGTCACCCGGAGGAAACCCACGCAGGCACAGGGAGAACACACCACACTCCTCACAGACAGTCACCCGGAGCGGGACTCGAACCCACAACCTTCAGGACCCTGGAGCTGTGACAGAGACACTACCTGCTGCGCCTCCGTGCCCCTTTTTTAATTTAATTTTATTATTTTTTTTTATTTTATTACATTAACATAAATATTACCCAAAGAAAATAAGCTGAATTGGAAAATTAATTCATGTATAATTTTCATAATATAGTGTTCTACAAAATTGAATCCAGTTAAATTAAGGTCATCACATTAAATTTAGGCTTAATCTGAATCTGGGAAACAAACTCTGTGTGTGTGAATGTGTGTTGTTGCGTACTGTAATGTTATATTCCATTTAATGGATGATTTTGTTTGTCTGTGTTGTGTATGTTATTAACTCAGAGAATACAGTGAATCTATATTTAAGTAATTGAACATTATCAGTGCATTGTAGTTGAGTAAACATATATGTGTTCAGTAGTATTATTACTGTAATACAAATCCTCCAACTTAAAGGGGACATATCATCAAAACTGATGCTTTATCAGCTCATGTGCACATTCAAATCTGGACAACTTACCACACCTAGTAAGTTTAGTGGGTGCCTAAATCTGAAAACATGGGATTAAAGAATTTGTTATTATTTTGCTTTGTGTCCTACATCAAGTGCAGATACTTTAGAATGGTCCCTATCTGGGTCTGATCATTCACAGCGCTGAAGCCACGTTTATGTGAGAGAACAAAACATAATTAAACAGAGCAAAACATACACATCAATCACAGAGGATAGTACTGATTAAATATAGTGACAACGAGAATAAAGAAGAAAGAGAACCAAGTCAAAATGGATAAGAACCAGAGCTTCTGCTCCTCGCTATTCCCTCCTGGGCTCTCAAACTGAACTGAGCTGTGGCTCGTTCTCATTTAAAGGAACATTTAAAGTTCTGGGCTTTTTCAATAAACACTCTGTGAACATTCCGCGCTGAAATATATTTTTCACAAACGTTCTTAAATAATTTGAAGTGCCATTAGTTACATGCAGTTTCAGATTCCCAAACAAGGTCCAAGCTTAGTTCTATATCATCACTTAACAGCCTTTTGCTACAAACTGTAAGCCTTGGGGATAGTGGGAAGTGTCATGTCTCTTCGTGTGGTTTATCTGATAAATCTCTGTTTGCCGCTGGCTTCGCACAGCTTCTGTTTGCCTTGAGCCTGGCACTAGAGTGCTCAGCTAACCACACTCTGCTTGAAAATGCTGTGGACTGACTCTGTCTCTGTTGCTGCATTAACACGCTGTCACATTCGGGTTTGACGGATAGGAGAACGAGGAGGGGAGCTGGGCTCAGGTGAGAGAGAGAGAGAGAGAGAGAGAGAGAGAGAGAGAGAGAGAGAGAGAGAGAGAGAGAGAGAGAGAGAGAGAGAGAGAGAGAGAGAGAGAGAGAGAGAGAGAGAATGTGTCATAGCAGATCATTAACCAACAGAAAAGCCTTGCAGTGCCACTCCATGTCTTTCCTCATTTATTCTGACATGCCTTCTGGATCTGTGGGGGAAGAAAAAAAGAAAAACAGTGCCATTTTATCCTAGCCTCAATGAGGTTCTGGTTTGTGGATGGGCTAAATAACAATGATGGGGGACTAGTAAAGCTGGGCGAAATGGCATTATGCATTTTATATTTATTTTTACAATTGTTTGTAAAGAAGTTGAAATCTAACCTTCATATATTCCCATTATTATTTTATTTCATGAATTTTATTTGAGCACCATTTCAGTCACGACATGCTGTTTCTGTAAGGTACAAATATGATGTAGGACAAACTCACTTACACTAGGTCTGATCCTGTGCCCTGTTCACTATATAGTGCACTATTTTGGGGTTCTGCCATTTTGTAGTGTCGCAAAAACACAGTGGACAGTTTTCAGTGCAGTCAAACAATCCCACGATGCACTGGGTCATTTGGTAAAAACCTGTATGAGTTAGTGTCTGAAATCGTTCACTAACCTCCTGAATTCAGTTCCCTATTATAGTGCACTGTATGGTGAGTAATGAAGTGAATAGGGAACCATTTCAGACACAGGGAGAGTCTTATTTGTTTCACATTTCAGTATCGTGGTGTACATTATACATCGTGGGTATGGCTTGAAGTTTCATAATAGTGTTTTTAACAATTCTACACTTTGAGTATGGTGCTACAATTCAGGAAAAAGGAAAAGGTTCACGTACCACTCGTACAACTCAGTAACTAATGTTTGTTGCTAAGAAAATGCGTATATCACATTTTCACAGTGTTATAATTTTGGATATAACTTTATTCATATACTTTAGACATTTGTTTTTATATTTTCTTAAAGTGGAAAAACGCACACATTTAAAGCAAGTCAATTCCATCTTTCTTATTTATTCTTATTTATTTATTTATTTATTTATTTTTCTTTTAAAAAGTAAACTCATGAAACAATGCTAAGAACAGAGAAAAGACCGCAATCTTCTGTCGTCTTCAGACGCTTGCGTACGGAGACATGAATCACGAATGGATAGGGAATGAGTGGCTACCGAGTCTGGGCCTGCCTCAGTATCGCAGCTACTTCATGGAGTGCCTGGTGGACGCCCGCATGCTGGACCACCTGACCAAGAAGGACCTGCGTGCACACCTCAAAATGGTGGACAGCTTTCACAGGTACGTGAGGTGTTATTTACACACTGCTATCATTCATTTGGACTCCGGGTGTCAGAAACCGACACTGCTCTACACTTTACTGAAGACTGTTGGTATCTTGTGGTACTGTGCTGATTAATGTCAGTTCTATGTATATCGTAATTCAATGAAAATGTATAATATTTAATATAATAATAATTAAAATTCCCATTTTAGACAGAGCTTTCATTTTATTTTTTTATTGTATTAAATTTTTTGGCATAATTTGGAATTTTCTTGTTAATTGCATTATAAACAAAAATATTCCAGAATGTAATAAATTAAAGCTGCATCAATGTCCACTGAAATATATATGTATATATATTATAATAATGCATAAAACCATTCAAACTTATGAAATCAGTCAAGGCAAAGTGACCAACTGTCTGTTGGTTTTCACCAGAGCGAGCTTACAGTATGGCATCATGTGTCTGAAGAGACTCAACTATGACAGGAAGGAGCTGGACAGGAGGAGAGAGGATTGCCAAAATGAAATAAAAGGTACAGTACGTCATTACTGCAGAAACTCTATGGCAGCCCTGTGGTACTTTGCCAATCCACAGCTCTGACTCTTCTAATTCCCTTCTACTGTTTTCCTTAAATATAAACTGTTGCTATATTTGTTAGTTCGCTCCCAATTTCCAAATTTTAACCTGGAATAGTAAGTGCACACCATACCTCCAAAGGTTTTATAAGAACCCCTTCTAAAGGGTGAATTTAATTCTGCGCTCATTGTGGACACAGATGTTCAGTTGTACACATCGAGTGTATAGGTATATTCTGAATAGTAAAACTTGAAATGAAATGGGACACTTTGCAGCAGCTGCACATGAGCCTAAAGTCGTCATGCTCTATTACCCCACCCCACCCCTGCTCCCCCAATCAGAATGTAAAGCCTTCTCAAAAGAGCAGAGGATGTCACTCACATAAAAAGAGGACAGGCTCCTTATAAATGGCAATAATTTCAGAAGAAATATTGAATTAGCCTGTGTTTACAAACCTTTGGCCCAAGAGTCTACTATACGTTACTATTCAATTCTCTTGGGAAACAGCATCATCTAGTGGCCGTGGAGTGGTAACTGAGTGTGGAAGGTAGGGAGGTCAACAGCTGAGGCTTGTAGTGTCAAATCCATTTAAAGACCCGGCGCCCTGCTGAACTTGAGCATAACACATGAACTTGACACAGCTGCCACGGCCTTTCATGTGCCTTGCTATCAACATGTACCACACACACACACACACACACACACACACGCACACACACATGCACACACTTAGATCACATACGCACTCTAAAGCAGGCACGTGTTTTCATGCTTTGTTCTTTAAAACTTGGCCAGCTGTGCAAAAATATCAATAGGAATACACACGTGTTGTTGGCATACAGTTACTACGAGTGCACACAATCTCATTCTCCTCAGCAGCTGCTATACACCATAACTCAACAGGTTTTCATTCTGCTATCAAGTAGCTTATATTTTTAAATGATATTCCTTTGCGATCCAACAGGGTCCATATGTTCTGACTCCTCTACATTTTCAGTATTAAATTTGCTGTATTTATATTAGATACGAATATACCTCACACTGTCCTTAAATATATACAACAACAACAGGCATAACGTTCTTCACAAGGCCCGTTTATTACGTCTGTTTATAACTGTTTATAATTAACATTGCTGTTCAGTGAAAAACACTTATGTCCATCATCATGTGAAAAGTTGGACCAATAGAAATGCTTCATTGAGACTTTAAAGATATTTCCTTCTCCTGTAAAGTTACTATCTCACAGATGTTTTTTTATTGGACAGCGATATGTATATCTTTGTCCTGATTGGCCTAATGTATTGTGCCTCACTGAAATAGATTTACACCCCTCCGGACTCTTGGGATTGGTCAAGGTGACTATAGGCTCATGTGCAACTACTCCAACTACTCCAAAGCATCCCTTTTCATTACACACTTTTCTACAGAGATTCTGATGTTTTATGTTGGTGTTTTGAGGGAGAGTTAAATCTGCCTCTTCTTCTGCGTGTGGGAAGATGCGGCAAAAATGAGAACGGAGAATAAAGAGACAAAGCTCCTCACACCTGGGGTCTCGCGCTGAACTGAGCTGTGGCTCATTCTCATTTAAAGGAACAGGCGCTGAAACCAGAGCTGTTTTCACAAATATGTCACATTTAATGTCAAGTAATTGTTGTTTAGGATAAAATTAAGGCCAGTGTTATAAACTGCAGAGTATTATGAAGGATTACTGAGGGCCGTAGTGGACCACCTGTACTTTTAACACCCCACAGACACTCTGGTGTGGACCAATGACCATGTGATGCACTGGGTGCAGACCATTGGGCTGAAGGAGTACAGCAATAACCTGCTGGAGAGCGGCGTCCACGGGGCCCTCATCGCTCTGGACGAAACCTTCGACTTCAGCAGCCTGGCCCTGATCCTGCAGATCCCCATGCAGAACACCCAGGTACAGGAGAGTCAAGGGAAAACAGAGAGAGCCCAATATACTGACACTGTGGTGAACTGAATGAGTTGGTTTTTCAAAATGAAATTATGGTTTTTAGAGTATTGATGTATGAGATTTTATTAAAGCTGCACTGTGTGATATGTGGAAGAACATTTCATAATGTGGACTGTGCTGTGGACTCTTTCTTTGAGAAGATTAATTTGCTGGAGGAGTTTTCTAAAGAGAAACGTGGTGAAGTGCGTGTCTCCTGAGGATGTATTCTGTTTTCTTCTATTGTCGTCATATCTTCATCAGTATAATGTTGATTTGCATTTGTGTCCCTCATCAAGCCACACCTTTTGAGCTGTGACATGATCAGGAAAACTCTGAGCCCACAACTCTGACTTTACACTGACTACATTCGGCTTTACAAAGTGACTCTCAACAGCATAGAAACACCACTCATTTTGTTTCTCTCCTGACTCAGTGAAGCTTTAAATTAATTTAATTCAAGTGTTTTCAGTGCATCACTGTTGCCCACATAATATATGTGTTTTTTCTCATTTGCTCTGAAAAAAAGCTGTCTAATTCACTTAGACTTGGAAGTACAAAGCAATGAAATGTAGTTAACATCTACCAGAACTGCAGATAGTAGCATTACGCAAAGACAGAAGAGTGCAAGAGCAAGAATGTGCAATAAATATGAATACAAACATACAAATGTATGAATATGACAATGTATAAAATGTAAAATGTATAAAATAAATGTATATATTTAACAAGATCACTACACATAGGTAAATATGTACTAATGGGTTATAATTCAGACGTGTTTATGTTTATAGTCTTTCTAACTCATCTCTTTTTTGTTATAACTCAGGCCAGACAGATCCTGGAACGGGAGTTCAACAATCTCTTAGCCTTGGGGACAGACAGACGTCTGGAGGAGGTAAGTGGGCACCATTAGATTTAAATTACAGCCTTGATTGCATTAGAGAAAAAAAAATTGTAATAACAAGACATAAATAAATAAATAAATAAATAAATAAATAAATAAATAAATAAATAAAACACACCATTTAAACAAACATTATTCTGATTATTATACACCAGTAATAAATAACCTTAACTACAGCCGTTTCATTCTGATTTTGTGATATTTTGATTCAGAAACCCGCAGTGCATCCAACAATAAAGGCAGTATGCATCTTTTATACAGTGATAGGAAACCATCAGCGCACAGAAAGCTCCAATTCCTGATAATCATCTTTAGTGCTGTCATATGTCTTCATCTCATCTTCCCAAATGTTTCCAATAGTGCGACGACAAGTCTTTCCGAAGGTCCCCCTCTTGGAGGAAGCGCTTCAGACCGAGGGAGGGCCAGGGGCTGGGCATGATGCCTGGCTCTATCGAGACTCTACCTGCTGGCTTCCGCCTCACCACCATGTCTATACCCTCCTCCATGGCTGTTGTACCCAAGAAACAGCTGCAGCCTGAAGGTAGTACCCCATTCCTGAGCTCTGCAATCTTGCTTCCTTTCTGCTTTGTTTTTCAGTGTTAAAAGTGCTTATGAGATTTCTCTATGCTAACTTTTTCACAGTGAATGCCATGGTGGTAAAAGTGTCTGCTACAGATATGTGGATGTGCTCTGAGCATTTTGGGAATGGCTTAAAATATTGCATTGCTGTTTATCCAGTGTTAAGGCTGTATCCTTATTCAACTGAGCAAGACTAATCTTACAAGTTATATCTCCACTAATGTTCACTATTACACCGCAGACCTGGACCCAGGCCGTTAGCCATGTATCCAGTGGGCTAACTAATGGTGCTTTTCCACTACAGGGAACCTACCCTACTTGGCTGTACTCTGCTTTACTTGCTACAACAGCGGTAACATTAAAAGCTGTTTACTCTTTATGTATTTGTTGTTTTTTTCAGGGGACAGAAAACAGCTTCGCCACACATCAGTTCAGATGGATCAGAATTGTTTCACAGACTAGCTCTCGCTCGATTATTTGTTGGCCATTAATCCAAGGAAACTTTACCTCTTCAAAAGACCACAGTGTAATTTTACAAGCTGCTGATATGCGTCGGATAAAAACAAACGTGATCTCTATTGTAGCTTGGAAATTTTTACAAATGGCAAATAGTTTGTGCTGGATCTGATCTACATTTAATCCGGATTGACAACTCTCTCTAGCCAATCAACGCCCTGCTAAGTTTACACATCACTTAAAGTCCCTACTAGTCGCTTGGAACCATGAGTGAGCAGGCACTTTAAGCTTCCAGGTACCATGTTTACCTTATGGAAAAGCTACAAAGCAGAGTAGAGTCTAGTAGAACAGTGTAGGTACCAAGCAGTGGAAAAGCACCATAACACACCCCTCTTCTGTACTGAACAGCATAGGGACCCTTTCTATATATATATCTCTAATAGTACACTTTGTTTTAGAAGAAATGTTGCCTGAGCAAGTGTCCACAAACCTTTGGCCATACAGTGTATCTAAATTTGCCCATAGGGATTGATAGGAGCTGGACTGTAGCTAGAAATCATTGTCCTGTTAGTTATTTAGATAATCTGAAGATCCAGCATTCAGTAATAAGGGGTCTTCTTGCTGCTTGCTTGCTTTCTCACTGCATGTTGTCTCCCCTCTGTCCCTGTGGTGCCACAGCTGGACCCCCACCACCTCAGAGGCTTGACCCCTCTGTCATCAGGACTTACTCCTGCTAACTCTGCTTTACTAACTGCACTCATGCTACCAGGTAAGCTGCTCTCAGAAGCTTTATTATTGCTATCACTGTGTGACCTGTATTTGAATGGCCATGTTACAGTCTCACAAGGGCCCAAGTGTCTATGATGCAAAGCACTGAATAGCATCCCCTTGTGGAGCAGTGAGTAGCTTCACCTTGACTTGCTAACTGAAAATGTCACAAGCCATTTCCTTGAGGTTTGTTGCATTTAAAAGTAATAAAGTCATAATATTATTTAAAAATAAGAATAAGAACATTTCCTCACCTAATTCCTTATAAAAAAGAGAACTTAGGATCATCTTGCCTCCTCATGTGAGTCACAGCACTGGACCCGCGTTCACGTGAGAGCGCAAAGACAACTTTAAAACAAACTGTTTTTTTAAAAAAAACAAGAATGGAGACAAAAAGAACCAAGTAAATATCTCTAAAACTGTGGACATGCTTTGCTTCTCAGTCCTGTGCACTTGGGCTTGAGTAAAAGTGGCTCATTATCATTTAAAGCAACAGGTCCTAGACAGAGAGAGAATGGCGCTGTGTTGTTTAATCCTAGTGGTGTTTTGACCAAAGCATGTTAAAAACATTATATTTAGTAATGATAAAAGATACCAATTATTTGCACGCATGGCTTTTAAAGGAGGCTATTGTCACTGCTGGAGCAAAACCTTTAACCCTTTCTATCATCATTTGTTGACCTGATTTGAGAATATACCACAGCACGTCTGTAAAATGTGTGAAAATGTCCACAATTTACAAACGATTTCCTGAAATTGCTTAAAAGCAAGCATTTAACATCCCTACGTGTAAATTTAGAAAGGTTTATTTCTTCTTATGCAAAGTTGTGAGATTTTGACCCAGTAGTGATGATATCGCTTTACCTACTATTCTTTTCTTCCCAGTAATACTCTGATGCTCTGTTTTCTGCTCTGTCCTCACAGTGCATTCCCACTACCTGTATGGACACATGCTTGCGGCCTTTCGAGAGTGATATGCCAAATTTCGGGGCGAAATTTTAGGAGGCTCGATTTCTCCCCCCCTTCTTGAACGAAACCAGTGCTTTCGTGGAAATGGTGCAATAGGGGAAATAAAAACCTGAACATTGGACTCTTGAGCGCTTTTGTTGCGCAGCTGCTCTTAAAAGGAGATTCCTCGTCACGTCAGTCACTTCCTAGTAACCCCAAGTTATTTAGTCATTGTGCTGGTCGTTTTCAACTGGTGTACTTGGCCCCTAGTTTGTCAGTTCTAGTCTAATTCCTTGGGTGTGTTGATGGCAATTTACTATGTAAGGTTTTCCCCCCCTCCGGTTATGCAAGGTATTAATCAGTGTCTCTTTCTGTATATAAAATGGATTATAATATGTTTTTTATAGAAATATATATATATATTGGAATTGTATATGGAGAAGACTATATCATTATTGTATGAAAACTGTAAATCTGTCTCAGTTGTGACTGTTTGGGGTCGTTTGGGACTCTCTGTCTGATAGATCTGTGCTAGATCTGTAGCCACTGTTTTGGATGTGTTTGTGCTGACCTGAGACCAGTTTTTTCTTTTTTTGCTATTGCTCTTAAAGCTCTGGGCAGACATGAGCTGGTCCCAGATGAGGGTAAAAGGGCTCACTGTTCCAGTAGCATGGGTTGGTTTTTCTGAGATGGTGTGTGTTTACCCCGTCAACTCAGCAGTACTCATTCGCATGTGAGTTCATTCCGAAATAAGAGTCCGGGACTTAAAGAAATGCTCAGCCAAATCTATCTGCTGCTTCTGCTGCTTTCGATTCACAGCTGTGAGCAGTATTTTGATGTTTCCAGGCAGAAAACCTCAAAGTTCAGAGATGACCAACAGTCCAGAAGTGTTTAATTTCACTTGAAATCTCTGGGTGTGTAGGAAACCCTTCACTCTTCCCAATCACTCAGCCCCATACGAGTCAATGGAGCTTAGGGTTCTCCTCCAAGCGTGTTGAACTGGCCATGTCGCGACGTAGTGGTGCTTCACCTGGCTTTATAATAAAATAGTACAAAATCAAACAGAAAACTCATATATAAAAGAAGTTGGCAGGGCAAGGCTGCTGCAGATACACTGAGAAACACTAGAATATCTTCAGCAATTTCACAAAAATGCCCCCCAATAGAAATATGCCGCGACAAAGATCACAACAACATCAGTGTCTTCGTTCACATGTCTAAAAAATATATAAATATGTACCAAAAATTGCTCTCAAACCTTCAGGAAAGTTCCACTAATGAAAATAAAGGCCGCTAGTGTTGCGAACAGTAGCCACTGGTGAGCGTGGTCTTAATTCCATTTCTATTTCCTACTGGCGTCCATCAGTCGAACTGTAGAGATGTTGAAAATGCATAACGACCTGTTGGTGTTTTTCTCTTTGCATTGTTTTTGGTTCCATTTTATGTTTTATTCTTTCCCTTTTTTTACAGACAGTGTTTGAATTACATTTCAAGAGACGTACAATGTGCCACAGTGGCAGCTATTTTACTTATTTACGTATCTGTATGTATGTAAGTATATGTATATGTATTTTATGCCAAGTGTAACACTATATGCTGAGATCTCAAGCCTTTTTATGTTTGTTTACTTAAAAAAAGTGCTATTTATTACAACATTAGAAATCGCAGTGAGTTTGGTCTAAGGTTAAACAGGTCACTGTGCCCCAAATATCAAATCAGAACAAATACACGGCACCCAGACGGTGAGTAATACTTGATATCCATTGATGTCCATATCATTCTGAGTGTGAGTGAATAGTTATTTTAGAATATCTGTTTTTCTGGGTAGGACACTATTGGCAGGAGAGGGATATGTTGGAGCATGCATGCCACAAAAAACTCTGACAATCATCTGTCGCCTATATTGCCTCACAGCTCTCTCTCTCTCTCTCTCTCTCTCTCTCTCTCTCTCTCTCTCTCTCTCTCTCTCTCTCAGTCATCATATATACAGCTGTGGAATCCATCAGTTGAACACGTAAACTTGAAAACTCCTGTGGTGTGCTGCTCTTTTTTTACCTCTATGTCTGCTAATTGTGCCTGAATGAACTCAACACAAATGCCCTAAGAAGTGCTGCAATGTACTGACTTTCAGTTCAAATGTGTACTTCATTTCCACCCGGCTCCAATATATATATATAAACTCCGCTCAAGACAGACAAATTATAATAATAAAAAATAACACTGAAATACAGACTTAATTCTTGATAAATGTTTAAAGGAAGCACACTTGTGAAATGCATTTTTATGCTATTATTATTCTGTTTGTTTACCCCTCACATGAACTAAAGAGCCTACTACAAGACTCTGAAAAACTGTCCCAGACCATTTTATAAATATATAAATATAAATTTTAGTCAGCCACAAACTGCACTGTTCATGTGGTTGACTTTTTACACATCAGCAGCAAGTTTGATTTAAACTTCATCATTAGGTGTGGTGTTTAGAAACTTTGGGTCAAATAATAAATATATAAATATATTAAAACTAGCACATTTCAAACTAGTTTAACTGTAGTTCTGTGTGCTGTACAAGGGATTGATACAAGATGTTAAAATGGAATTAACCACCAGTACACATCTAAATAATAAGGCAGCAATAAATACAGTAGATAAAAATAATAATAATAAAATATATAAAAATAGAAGTTGAAATTTTAGAAAATTACATACAATAAATGATGATATGAAATCAGAAAATAATAAAATAAATCTAATCAGCTGTAAAGAGTTAAAAACATAAATAAAATATACACTTTTATTTGTAATATATAAAATATTAAATATACATTCATTCATTGTCTGTAACTCTTATCCAGTTCAGGGTCGCGGTGGGTCCGGAGTCTACCCGGAATCACTGGGCACAAGGCAGGAACACACCCTTGAGGGGGCGCTAGTCCTTCACAGAGCGACACACACTCACACATTCACTCACACACTCACACGCTCACACGCTCTAAAATAAATACAATTAACACAGTTATGCAACATTTTCACAGTGAAACTAACACTGAAACATATTACATACAACATGACATCATATATTTATATAATAAAGATATTTATACGGGTTTATTTTAACAATGATTATCTGTCATAGCACTTACTGAGGTGAATATGGCGAAAGTAGCAGGTGCCCATCAGAGTAGCCCTCTGTGAATGCGTGTGAAGGTTCATGTCACCGATTGTGAAGGGCAGATGTTAGTGTCCTAAGGTGATAGCGTATCCTGGCTGAGAAAAATACACTATAAACTAGGCAATAGTGGCTTATGGCTTGAGGGTCCTTACATTATGTGGGTATTCACTGCTTTAACGTGAAGTACACATTAAATTCAAGTCAGTTCAAGGCATCATTTGCTCAGTCTTTCTCTCCTGCAGCTCCTGTTTCTCTCTCTTTACCAAAATACACCTTCATAGTGAGACCTTCATGATGACAGACTGAGATTTTGAATCGTTCATTCTTGACCTGCACTGGCCCCTGTGTGCAGTCAGCAGCAGCGAGGTGGTCCCTTATTCCTTCAGAAGAGAAGTGTGTGAGGTTTGAACTGACAGTAAACTGAAGCCATCTGCTTTGCAGTGTGTTCTCCTGTGATTGGTAGCATTTTACACCCCACCGTTTTTTTTTTTACTCCTTGACAGAAATGTGAAGTGTAAGACAGGTGCAGCTCTCTCTCTCTCTCTCTCTCTCTCTCCACTCTGTGTGCATGTGTGTGTAGGTTTAGTGTCAGTGTAAATAGTCATGTGTGTACAGACCGATGTATACAGTATTTCCTTCAGATTTCACATGAGGCATGTGGCTTAAGTCTGTTAAAGTGAGAGTTCTGTTCTTGCTTTTCGGAGGGAGTTTTTATTTTGTTTGTTAGTTTTTTCAGTAGGTGCTGTGGAGGTTATGTTAGCCTCTTCTTTTCTTTCACTGTAAATGTATAAAACTGTCACAAGGGAAAAAATGATATATATAAATATTTGAAATAAATATTTAACTATGTAATCATTTACTGATCCTTTTTTTTGGGTAGGGGTGGGGGGGCCTGTTTTTTGAAAAATCTTTTCACTCAAGAACTATTTTTAAAAAAGTATCCAACACTTTTGTAGAAATACACGACAATCTTTATTATAAAAGTTTAAAATAAATTATCCCAAACAAAACAAACAAACACAAAATAATAAAAACCCAAAAAAAAACAACACTCTGTAGAAAATAGGAACATATTTACATGGCATTTCAGAACTAGTTTAAATTAAGCAAATATTGGTCAAAACGTTCATAAAATATTGGCCCCACAAATGAATATTTGTTGGTAAAAGCATAACACACACGCAAAATGAAAACAGAATGCAAAAATAACAAGAACAATCGTGGAAAGGGTTCAACATTCTTGCTCTCCTGTATTAAGTCTAGACTCGCTAGCCGACATCCTTCCACATATAAGAAACAAATGGAAATGGTTGTTATGGACCACTAAATTTTGCTTGGAAATAGAACCCCAGGGGGTTGTTTGTTTGTTTGTTTTCTTGTGGCTTCCTTGTCACTCGGGTTCAGTGTAGTAGGTAGTATAGTCCCAATAATATCCATGTAATAACTCATGATTAATACACGCTACAACAATGTAACGACTTGTGATGTATTCACTGTTGAAGATGAATCTCATTTTACCTCCAGTTCTTTTTACATGTAATTACATTTACGTAAGCATGAATATTACTGTAATCCAGCTGTAACAGAGAACACCACATAAGTAACTACACTGTTGTATCATGTATTATTAATGTGTTATTACACAGTTGTGACGTGGGACCAGTAGTGCTGCTGTTTTACAGGTTTCCAGGACCCTTTTGCCACACATCTTCATTTTGTAATGTCCACTGTGTAAGAGACCGGCGCAGCATCTGTGCCTGTGATGCTGTCCACGATGGACGTCAAGGATCTCAGGTTGGCTTGCTCCGAAGAGTCTTCGCTGAGGAGATCTGAAGGATGTAGAGGAGCATGTTACAGTCTGCTCGGTTTGACGATGAGGGTTCTTTTATTTGGACTGTGTAAGTTTAAGTGTATAGTGCCCTTACCTTCGTGGGTGGAGTTGTAGGTGTTGCCACAGTGTTCGGATGCACTACTCCATTCTGGACTGCTACAGCAGGTGCTGCCAGACCCTTGCTCACTGGAGGAGGACACCTTTAGACATAAACATTGTGCTTAATCACAGATCAGACCCGCCAGGCCAGGATACAGCCAATGGTAAGTCAGCTCTCAGTAAGAGTTTGATGTAAAAACAATCATCATCTGATGTATAGACATCGTAAATACAGCTGAGTTCAGTATAGGATTATAGATAGACAACTATGATTCTAAAACATTTTCAAGATGATTTCTTCTTAATTGATGGACAGTTGCACAAAGTTTGGAAACTCCTTGTGACGAGTAACACAAGCTACAGGCAACAGCCTTCCTTGGAATTGTAATTTATATTCATTTTCTGAGTTTAATAAGCTGGAATATATATAAATAAGCTGTAAATGTTGACCACATTGCCTTGTTTCCTTATTTTTCCAATATTTTAAATTCAGAATCAATTCTGCATTACATTGTGTGAAGTGTCTTCCATGTGGAGGATGTCTACTTATCTAGAGCATGTCATTTGACCAAGGGTGCCAAACATTTAACACACAGCTGTATTTGTTTCCTAGAATATATTGAATGTGCACAAGCACTAGTGAATGAAAATGTCAAAAAAAAAAAAAAAAAAACCATTGTATTAACTTAGCATCCACTCTAGCATCACTCTAGATCTGCCCCTGACACGCCCCTTTCCCCTCAGTCAGTCATGGCTGTACTGACCCTCTGTGGGGCTGAGCCCCTGTAGTGTAGCCCGGCCTCATGTTCCTGCTGATTGAGGGAGGTGACCAGTGCTTGGAGCCTCTCAATATACTGGATGGCACTTCTCAGGATCTCCACCTTGGGCAGCCTCTGGTTGGGGTTCATCAGTGTGCTGCGCTTGAGCGCCTCAAAGGCCTCGTTCACCTTCTTAAGGCGGCGCTTCTCTCGCAGGGTGGCTGCCCGCCGCCGGTCCATGGTCACAGACTTGCGCTTGCAGACCTTGCAGGCCCACGGTAAGCACTGACCCGGGCAGTGCTGCTGATCTTGGCCGGGCGAGAGGGAAAGGCCAAGGGTGGACGTCGGAGACGGCTTGTCCTCCAGACCCACGGTGCCAGAGAGCAGTCTGCCATCCCCGCAAAGCCCCATCATGGAGCTCCTGTCTTGGTATCCTGCTTGATCAAATCCCCCGGGGAGTCGGGAACCTGTGAAGAAGTTGTCACCCCCTTCGTAAAACCTCTGGTCTGGGAAGAAATAAGGGTTGGTCTCGAAAAGTTCCATCCTGAGGCTCGACTTAACGCAGATTCCCACAGCTGCTTGTCCTCTTCTCTGCCTTGTCCTGGTCTGGGCTCCTCTCTCAAGCTTGCTCTGGTCTCTATGGGTCTAGGTCCTGCCTTCTACTGCTGTATCCCTGAGCTCGTGCCGAGGAAGATCTGTGGGCGACAACTGCTCCAACACCAACTGCAGGGGTGGCATTTAAACCCTCTGCCTTGTGTTAGATCACTAGGTTAAATATAGCAGAGGGCCCACAGAAACCCGACACTGCGTTTAGCTGTTGCAGCACATCTAAACTTTACATATCTGTCCACCCCCCCCCCATACACACACACACACACACACACACACACACACACACATCTCCTGGGGATTTGGGGGCCAGTTATGTTTAAGGAACGGCGTCAGGCCACTGTTGAAAGTCCGGCAACATGATCTTGGTGCCAAGGAAAATCAAACGGATCATGAGAGATTTGAAATGAACGATCTGGAAGTTGCCTTAAGTAAATGACACCACCCTTCACCATGAAGCACATGGTTAACTGTTATTGTTTACAGTATATATCACAGTATAAAGTACATTTAATTATTATTATATTCATTATATATATATATATATATGTTCTAAATAGGGCTCTTTGGAACAATACCACTGAAGAAACTCTGTATATTTATTCCATAAATATTGTATATATATAAATAACCACCTGGGCACTCTCACTGAACTGAGCCATGTCTTGAAACTGGTCGTTCTGAACAGGGTTGTTTAGACACGGGGAAAGTGCTGTGTTGTTTGATCCTTGTGGTATTGTGACTAAAACACACAGACGTGACATTAACATTCTAGACCTATGTATATTACAATCAGAGACCATTGTCAGCAGTTCAAGTTTCCGACAGCTTCAGGGATGATGAGCCTGGTCTCAAATCCCTTATGTTCTTGACTGTTACACATCCTTTCAGACCCCACGGCTGAGTTGATTTCTCACAGTGGAAAATCAATAGAGAGAAACATGTGGATGTCTTACAGAATGTTTACTTGTATTTATTTCACCATCCTGACTTGGACCTTCCGTGTCCCTGACCCAGGGCAGGGAGTTAGCCCGTCCGGAGGCTGGAAATCCCTAATGGACCTGCCTGGCCTCATAGCTCACATGCTAATTCTGATAAGCTTCCGTTTGGGACCTCTAATGAAGCACACAGGTTTATTTATGGCTCCTGACACTGCCACAGCTACATGAGCCGGGCGTAATACACGGTGAAGGGGTTTTTCACCATTCGAGTCTGGCACGATTCGGGCCCTCTCCGTCTTCGCGCTGTCAGGTATCAGTGCAGGACGACGTTTCATTGCTCATCCGAGACTGTGTTTGTGTTCTCACACATTATCAAGTGTTAGCTCTGCATACCATTGACCACTGGATTGGAAGGTCTTAAATATCTCACGCTGAAGAGCAGTCAGTCATTTCTATCAACTCAAAGTTGAAAATTAAATCGGTTTCTATTATTATTATTATTATTATTTATTTATTTATTAAATACAACTCGGGGGAGACGAAGATTCCCTGAATGAGCCACTTTGTGTTCCAGAGGGTCTCACATGAAGGTGTGGCCATGTTTAATAAAGCAATAAGCCATGAGTGGCTATGCATTACTGTGGTTTCATCACTTCCTGTAAAGGAGAAATTTCAGGAAGTGCTCGTCTGGGCCTGTGTTTTTATCTTTAAGCTTAAGAAGCAGGCCCCTATAGGCACTGAGGGTGTTTTAGGACGGCCTAGTATCTGTCCCATTGGCGTTACTGTAAACCCAGCCCCGTCCTCTACATATACATCTCTAACAAAATCCCTGTTTCGAAGAAAATTGAATAAAAACAACTGAGTTTAATGGAACCTGGGTGTTGTGAGGTGGCCATAGGTGTGTGTATATTGTGTCTTTTTCAACAGGTTTGAAAGTGGCTCAGCCAATCAGATTTTAGGACCCTAAATAAGATGCATCCATGAAGGGGCCAGGGAAGTGTGTTTTATAAGATGAAGAAGAATCATTGGAGTAGATGAACTTAATTTCTTAAGTGAACAGTTGCACTTAAAGGTTTCATAGTGCATAACCAGTCTAAGAGCATGTGAAATATGTTTACCACAGAAACCCATAGTATCGAGACACTAGTGTAATTACTAATGGCCAGAGAAAGTGGCTGAGAGAATTATGTTTTCTACTGTAAACCATCTCTCAACTCCCAAGTCAATGTGTGGAACATTAGGGAGTGTCCTCAATCACTACAAATGTGCAGCATCCACCTGGAGTACAGGTACGCTCACCATACATCAGCTACATCAGTGGAGAGGAGTCCCACCATCACAGGGCAACACTAATACACTCACCCAGTCACTCACACACCCACTCCTGTGGACCTGTGGGCATAGCTAGTCAACCTACCAAAGATTGTTTTTGGATTGTAGGAAGGAATCAGAGTAATAATAATAATAATAATATGATGTTTATGCTTAGAAATGTAGCTAGCATTCTAACTGCACCCAATTCCTTATCTTAATTTGGGACTGAAACACTGCCACTTCTATTCACAGGAAGGAGCAATGCATTCTCCTCCCTCAAAATCCAAGACACCTAATCCCCAGCTGCTCCCTGGGCACCGGGAAACCTCAGGCCAATTCACTTGAAATATGCTTTTGCAAGACCTCCGAACACCGGACCAGCTGATGAAGTCCGGACCTTAATCACCATCTTCTGGTCACCAGTTTCTGGGTACAAGACTGGGTGGAGGTGGTGGCTCTCTGGCTGCAGTAACTCTAGCTCTCGGGGCCTGGCAGGATTAGGAGGCTGTGCAGTTGGCTGTCAGGTTAAAATGTGATGGATGGTCACTGATGGCTGCAGGAGCACAATGGGGGCTCTGTAACTTTCGAGCTGGATGCAGCACCATGTCACACTCACTCACCCCTGCCTCCTTTTAACCCCATTGTCAGCACAAGCCTAGCCCCAGATCGCAGTGTGACAGCCGCATGCTACACACACACACACACAAACACACACACTCCAACCATCATCATCAGACCCCCTATAGATGAGAAAAGCCCTTCCTCAGCGTTTTGTGGAGGTTGTCCATCTGTTATAATGTATTCCAACTAATTCTTACTCGTCGTTTTCTCTGTGTTTACCTCCCCATGTGCTTGGGTTGTAATGCTTTGTGTTCAGATTTCATTTCTGGGATATTATACTGTATAAGGTACCAGTTTAAAATAATACTACAGTTATAAACATTTCTAAACGGCTTAATGAGCATGCTTATAACATGGTAATTAATGAGGTTGCAAACACCTTAAAAGCCATTAAAAATTATTTGTAACCCAGAGTTAGAAAAGACGACAGCGACCTCGTTTTGTAGAATACTGTGTTCAGAAAACTTACTGAAAATACGAAGTTAAAGTGAAAAAGTGAACGTAGTCATTTCATACGTAAAGATGCACCACATTATCATCAATGTTTTTTTTTTTATAAAAAATACTCTGTTGGTGGTTAAATGGTTAACCTATTAACAAATATGTGCTGGAGCTGAGAGGGTTAATGTCGACTGATGGAGGCGACACTGTGAGGTCAGTATTTGGCAAGATCTTAGGTTCAACAGTAGATGGATGTGGGTTCACTATTTGGCAAATAATAGGTCACACACTCACCCAGTCATTCATACCTGTGGGCAATTTCACTCACTCACTCACAATCACAATCATTCACAATCTCACTCACTCACTCACTCACTCAAATGATCACACCTATGGGCAGTTTCACTCACTCACTCACTCACTCACATCTGTGGGCAATTTTACAATCTCACTCACTCACTCACTCACTCACTCATACACTCATACACTCACTCACTCAAATGTTCACACCTATGGGCAGTTTCACTCACTCACTCACTCACTCACTCACTCACTCACTCAAATGTTCACACCTATGGGCAGTTTCACTCACTCACTCACTCACTCACTCACATCTGTGGGCAATTTCACAATCTCACTCACTCACTCACTCACTCACATCTGTGGGCAATTTCACAATCTCACTCACTCACTCACTCACTCACTCACTCACTCACTCACTCACTCACTCACTCACATCTGTGGGCAATTTCACAATCTCACTCACTCACTCACTCACTCACATCTGTGGGCAATTTCACAATCTCACTCACTCACTCACTCACTCACATCTGTGGGCAATTTCACAATCTCACTCACTCACTCACTCGCTCACTCACATATGTGGGCAATTTCACAATCTCACTCACTCACTCACTCGCTCACTCACATATGTGGGCAATTTCACAATCTCACTCACTCACTCACTCACATCTGTGGGCAATTTCACAATCTCACTCACTCACTCACTCACTCACTCAAATGATCACACCTATGGGCAGTTTCACTCACTCACTCACTCACTCACTCACTCACCCATACCACTTTAGTTTATTTATACATTTTATTTTAATCACACTGTGTGTTTTCACTATTTTACCACTTTTGCTGTCCATAAAAGTGCTATTTGTAGTTCTAGAGTTACAGAAAACAAATGCCACATACTTTTATGCCCCCTTTCACCCTGTTCAAAGAGCAGGTATTATTTGGCTGGTGGATCGTTTTAAGGACGAAGGAGGTTTTAATGTTTTGGCTGATCAGTGTATGTATCTATGTGTGTGTCTGTCTGTCAATCCAATAGCTGTCTCTCCAGGTGGAGTGTCCGTGTCTAGTGATGTACTTCAGTGAGTGAAGTCAGGGGTGAGAGGGACAGATGAAGTGTGCATTTGATTGGGTTTTAGGAGGTTTTAGGGGGGGTTTAGGAGGTTTCAGTGGGGTTTAGGTGTGAAGGGACATGCTGTGTTGTGCTGCCACAATGAAACACTGTTGTACTCTTCCTCAGTGACGAGCAGCAGCACATTGCGTGACAGCTGCTGTGGGGAGGAGGGGGACTGGCCTCTCGTGAAGAAATGCCCAGAACGTGGCCGCATTAGCCACGGAATGTTCACTCTCCTCTCAGGCCTGGCCCTCGGGCCCAGAGAAAAAAAAGATTAAGACCCCGTTATTCCTCAGACTGAGAGCCCCGTGCCTGTAGTGACTGCAACAGATGCTCGGCCTCTTTAGAGCTTTAGAGAAGGCCTGCTGCAGGTTCACTGCTCTGATCAGACGCTGTTTCAGCTCCTCTGCTTTGGCTACTCAGCAGTAAGAAGAGAATGTGTACTGTATTGAGGACTGGTTGAGTATGTAGTTTGACAACCAGAGAAAAACCTACACTACAAGGAAGCAAACTTAACATTGGGAGTCTTGTCCAAGGACTCTTTTTTGTTTGTTTGTCTTACACAGGCTGAGGAATTTGGCAGCAGTATTACCATCAATGCTACACCAACAACAACCATTATGCTAACTTCAAAATCAAAATGTGATTGGTTGATTCCACTTTGATGTCCTTATTCATCATGCATTTTACTGATAAGATATTGCTACAAAAAAAAACAAAAACAACAACAACAACAAAAAAACAAACTGGACAGCATTCATTCATTATCTGTAACCCTTATCCAGTCCAGGTTCACAGTGGGTCCAGAGCCAGAACACACCACACTCCTCACAGACAGTCACCCGGAGGAAACCCACACAGACACAGAGAGAACACACCACACTCCTCACAGACAGTCACCCGGAGGAAACCCAAACAGACACAGAGAGAACACACCACACTCCTCACAGACAGTCATCCGGAGGAAGTCCACGCAGACACAGGGTGAACACACCACACTCCTCACAGACAGTCACCCGGAGAAAACCCACGCAGACACAGGGAGAACACACCACACTCCTCACAGACAGTCACCCGGAGAAAACCCACGCAGACACAGGGAGAACACACCACACTCCTCACAGACAGTCACCCGGAGAAAGCCCACGCAGACACAGAGAGAACACGCCACACTCCTCACAGACAGTCACTCGGAGGAAACCCACACAGACACAGGGAGAACACACCACACTCCTCACAGACAGTCACCCAGAGGAAATCCACGCAGACACAGGGTGAACACACCACACTCTTCACAGACAGTCACCCGGAGAAAACCCACGCAGACACAGGGAGAACACACCACACTCCTCACAGACAGTCACCCGGAGAAAGCCCACGCAGACACAGAGAGAACACACCACACTCCTCACAGACAGTCACTCGGAGGAAGCCCACACAGACATAGGGAGAACACACCACACTCCTCAAAGACAGTCAGTCGGAGGAAACCCACACAGACACAGGGAGAACACACCACACTCCTCACAGACAGTCACCCAGAGGAAACCCACACAGACACAGGGAGAACACATCACACTCCTCACAGACAGTCACCCAGAGGAAACCCACGCAGACACAGGGAGAACACACCACACTCCTCAAAGAAATTCACCCGGAGCGGGACACGAACCCACAACCTTCAGGACCCTGGAGCTGTGACAGAAACACTACTTGCTGCACCACTGTGCCACAGACATTAAATTAATAAAATAAAAAACCCACACCCTTGTATATAATATGTTTGGGACAAATGCATGTCCCCATGTAAACAGGCCTGGAATCCCTTTCTACGCCTGGTTCATCAAAAGTAGAGCAGCACTGTTCCCCCGTTATTCATCTGATTTTTTACTAACTATAAAAATGATGAGTAATCACTATGAAATTGACATGTAAGAGCTATGAGAGTGAGAAACTGAAATCTTAAACTACTATGTCACCCTCACAGACCATTCGAATTAAAGGAGTAATTTTACTGAAAGCTAATGTTGCTAACTATCCATGAAAAGTAGCAGTTGTGTAAAAAAACAGCTAAATGGGAAATGGCTTCCATTCACTGATGAAGGTGGTATTTCGTTTGGAAGCTATTCCTTTAAGAACTTATGATCAGAGAGAGGAGTTTGGGACACTGTGTTTCAGAGTGAGGCTCGTTTGACTATTTTCAGTGGTTGTGTAAAACTCAAGGTTTAAAATCAAAGCCAGTTCTCCTTGAAGCTATTTTATTTGATCATAATTCAGTTCATCCATGACATTGAAATGCAAGTTGGATCCCGTTGCACCTTCTCCTCCTCTGACCTGTTCTAATCACGAATGTAAAAGGTCTAAAATATATAGTTCTATTACTGATATTTACAAACTAAATACAGCGGGTTTAAATATCTTTTCATAAGGAAAACAATTTTATTTTGACTATTAAATGTAAGTCAGACAGTTTGCATGTCATTGCTCTTGATTATGAATTTCATTTCAAATACATAATTATGTTAAAATCAATCTTATTATTATTCTCATTAAAGGGAACCTTGAAATTGATTAAAAATACCTGAATTATTATTATTATTATTATTATTATTATTATTTTTATTATTATTATTATTATTATTATTATTTTCTTGCTGCTCAGCTTTTAAAGGGAATGAGAGGACTTAATGTGATTGGATATTGTTGTGTCATGCCAAATTAGAACCTCTGCACTTATCACAAAAATAGCAAACAACATTTCTGCCACACCCACACGTGCTTGTACGACTGTGTTACACTTTTTATTTCTGTGTTCATGAAAACAGACCCCTAGGACTCCAGAGCCTTTATAATACACCCTGAAGAGCTCATGTGAAATGTATTTAATGATAGAGTGATGCAACTTATGAGTAAGCTGCATGTTCTAAAGCTGTGATAATGTTAATCTCCCACTTTGAATTCTGGTCTGTCAGTAGAGACCTAGTCTGGTCTGTCAGTAGAGACACTCATAGGTCTTTCTACTCTGTCTGTACTGACTGGATCACCGGTTCAGTTCATCATGAGACACTTAAGATCCACTCTCAGGTTCAATCTGCGTATTTGCTTCACTCGTAGAAAGAGGAAAAACACTCGCCACTATTCTCATTTCATTCATTCATTCGTTGTCTGTAACCGCTATCCAGTTGTTGATTGGTCGGAGGAAACCGGAGCTCGGAGGAAACCCGTGCAGACACAGGGAGAACACCCCAAACTCCTTATTCTCATTTCAGTGTACAAATAAAGTCTGTGTGACACAAGAGTAAAGAATCTTTTGCCTTTATTAATACATATTGTAGATTGACTTTCAGATACACGCTTCCTCAAATCCAGTGTTGAGTCTTGGTTATTGCAGTTTTTGCTTCTTTATTTAGTTTTCTTATTTTCTGAAAATGTTTTTTCTCAGTAACAGTCTTCTGACAGTGGGAGGATCGACACAAACAACTATGGAGTATTTCAAATCTGAAACTAGAGCCTGATATTCTCTGAAATAGTATTCTCAATTTCTTTTTTTTCATGGTTGTTAGGATTCCCATTTTCTTTTGTCATGTTTTCTTTATGTACATCTTCCTTTAATTATTTGCTTTAATTTTTTTTCCTGAGATACCAAAGAGGTTTTAGAGCAATAAAACAGCGTTTAAAGGTAATGTCTACGATTGTGGGCTATGATTGTAGCTGTTTTCTGGTTTGTTTACATTCAGAAGCTCCACGTCTTTTAAAGTGGAATGGTACTGAAGGGAAAAAGCAGCTGTTGTTTTTACGTGGCTGATAAGTGTAACTTGTCTGTAAGTTTTTATTCACGGTTTGAGTTACAACAGAAACTCAAATTCAGTGGGAGAGAGAAGCCTATCATTACCGTTTACCATTTACTGACATTGGGGCACATGAGTGTTTTTGATTCAATTCATGAACCTCACCTTTAAGATAGTGTCAGCTATTCCCCTCAAGGAGAAATGGCAAGGTCAAGTACGAGTGCTTGTGAAAACCAGGACTGAATGGAAGGGCAGGACTCCTGTCTTATTATCATTTTAAGGCTGTGGTATTCTATGAGTAGAGCTTTTTACTACACTGCTTTCTGTCAGTTTCCTTTATGGTCATCATCTAAACACTCATCATTGAGTCATTCTTCCAAATGACCAGAGGCACCTGGGTACTGTTAATATTCAGAAGGTCTTGTGAGAAGGCTTTTAAGTCTGGAATAAACAGTAGACAGTGCAGGGTTCTGCAATACCACAGTCACTGGGTCCTTTTATCAGCTAATAATCCCCTACAACAAACAGAATGGAAGGCATGCACATGTGCAGCTGTCTGAGTCTTAGTGCAAGTGGTGTCAGGTTAAGTCACAAGAATGATCCCAGCTCCCCTCAGCCTGCCTGCCTCTCCCCACACTGGCATTCTACTCACTGTTAGCAACATGCTGCTAGCCATCTGACTGCTTACACGTCAGCCATTTTGGGTCAGAGAGGAAAGGTCTGGCATACTCTTCTTGTTATTGACTGTATGGAACTATGTACATACTACGTAGTCTTTGTGTATAAAACATCATCTCTTTATTATTTATTATATATTTAAAGAAGAAGAGGAATGCTAACTTAGTTTTAATGTATGCCAATATAACAAACATTAATCCAGAGCAACTTACAGTTAGTGGGCCGCATGGTGGCACAGCAGGTAGTGTCACAATCACACAGCTCCAGGGATCTGGAGGTTGTGGGTTTGATTCCCGCTCTGGGTGACTGTCTGTGAGGACTGTGGTGTGTTCTCCCTGTGTCTGCGTGGGTTTCCTCCGGGTGACTGTCTGTGAGGAGTGTGGTGTGTTCTCCCTGTGTCTGCGTGGGTTTCCTCCGGGTGACTGTCTGTGAGGAGTGTGGTGTGTTCTTCCTGTGTCTGCGTGGGTTTCCTCCGGGTGACTGTCTGTGAGGAGTGTGGTGTGTTCTCCCTGTGTCTGCGTGGGTTTCCTCCGGGTGACTGTCTGTGAGGAGTGTGGTGTGTTCTCCCTGTGTCTGCGTGGGTTTCCTCCGGGTGACTGTCTGTGAGGAGTGTGGTGTGTTCTCCCTGTGTCTGCGTGGGTTTCCTCCGGGTGACTGTCTGTGAGGAGTGTGGTGTGTTCTTCCTGTGTCTGCGTGGGTTTCCTCCGGGTGACTGTCTGTGAGGAGTGTGGTGTGTTCTTTCTGTGTCTGCGTGGGTTTCCTCCGGGTGACTGTCTGTAAGGAGTGTGGTGTGTTCTCCCTGTGTCTGCGTGGGTTTCCTCCGGGTGACTGTAAGGAGTGTGGTGTGTTCTCCCTGTGTCTGCGTGGGTTTCCTCCAGGTGACTGTCTGTGAGGAGTGTGGTGTGTTCTCCCTGTGTCTGTGTGGGTTTCCTCCGGGTGACTGTCTGTGAGGAGTGTGGTGTGTTCTCCCTGTGTCTGCGTGGGTTTCCTCCGGGTGACTGTCTGTGAGGAGTGTGGTGTGTTCTCCCTGTGTCTGCGTGGGTTTCCTCCGGGTGACTGTCTGTGAGGAGTGTGGTGTGTTCTCCCTGTGTCTGCGTGGGTTTCCTCCGGGTGACTGTCTGTGAGGAGTGTGGTGTGTTCTTCCTGTGTCTGCGTGGGTTTCCTCCGGGTGACTGTCTGTGAGGAGTGTGGTGTGTTCTTTCTGTGTCTGCGTGGGTTTCCTCCGGGTGACTGTCTGTAAGGAGTGTGGTGTGTTCTCCCTGTGTCTGCGTGGGTTTCCTCCGGGTGACTGTAAGGAGTGTGGTGTGTTCTCCCTGTGTCTGCGTGGGTTTCCTCCAGGTGACTGTCTGTGAGGAGTGTGGTGTGTTCTCCCTGTGTCTGTGTGGGTTTCCTCCGGGTGACTGTCTGTGAGGAGTGTGGTGTGTTCTCCCTGTGTCTGCGTGGGTTTCCTCCGGGTGACTGTCTGTGAGGAGTGTGGTGTGTTCTCTCTGTGTCTGTGTGGGTTTCCTCCGGGTGACTGTCTGTGAGGAGTGTGGTGTGTTCTCTCTGTGTCTGTGTGGGTTTCCTCCGGGTGACTGTCTGTGAGGAGTGTTGTGTGTTCTCCCTGTGTCTGTGTGGGTTTCCTCTGGGTGTTCCGGTTTCCTCCCACACTCCAAATTTGGATTGGAGACTCAAAAGTGTCCGTAGGTGTGAGTGTGTGTGTGTGTGTTGCCCTGTGAAGGACTGGCACCCCCTCCAGGGTGTATTTCTGACTTGCGCCCAATGATTCCAGGTAGGCTCTGGACCCACCGTGACCCTGAACTGGAAAAGCAGTTACAGATAATGAATGAACTTACAGTTATAGGTGGATGAAATGTTGCCATTGACTCTCATTGTTGTTGTATGGTGTTACTTCCAAGCTGGGAATGTAAATATCAAATATGCTGTGTCTACCACCATTTCTGTTGTTGTGATAAGTTCAGGGCATGGCAATACAGCAGTTTTATTTCTAATACATTAGTAATAACTATACAGAAATAGAGTATGTGATTTGCATGTATTCGACAGTGTAATATTATTCTTACTGATGTAGCCCCAGTGTTATTATCCCTAGCCAAATTTCTTTGCGGACAATAAAATTCAGCTCGTCCAAGCTAATGTAACCCAAGCTAACTAATATAAATGTTGTTGTTGTTGTATGGCTGTTCCTGCAAATGGTTGCTGCAGCAGAACACCTGCCAATGTGCCCCATAGACCCTACAGGGTTTTTAATACCAGATGCCCTTCCTGAAGCAGCCTTCCTGTTTCACCCTGACTTGAGACCCCAAGCATAATCTCAGTGGCTGGGTAGCAGAGGCAGGGAGAACACACAGAACTCTACACGGACTATGAACCAAGGCAAAGCTCGAACCCAGGCCCCCATGACCCTGAGGCTATACAGCAATGATACTAATATAATTCTGTGGAAGGTATGAGTTAAAATAACAAACTTTCCAAATTCACAGGACGAATCACTTTAACGAAAGGATTGAAATATTGTGGTGTCATTTCAAATCTTAACAAAAACTTAACTGAAACTATTTATGGGGTGGTGCCCTCATCAAGAGTATGTCATTGGTACCCTACTTTAAGAAATCCTTTTTCAAATTCTTTTGTTCCTGTCTTGACACCAATAACCACAATTAAGTTATGATCAGGTTCCCTAAACACCCAAAAGTAGTGTTGAGGGGTCTTCTTACACCTTTACCCCCACTTGGCATTGGGTATGGTGGCCTTAAGCAAATGTCTGTGTTAACGGTGCACATTAAAGTAGCTGAATCCACTCATTTTAAAAACTAATACTGATATATTAAAGAGATAAAGCTGTATATCCACATGCAACCATTGAGGACATGATGAGTTTTTATTTTTTTACTTGAAAATGACTGATATTTGTTGGATGTGTAAAGCCCAGTGCCAACAACGCAGAGTATATGATTTTATGTTGTTGTTTTTAAAGTCTTGAAAGTGGTCTCATCCCTTATATTTAAAATCCCTTTATAGATTTCATCCAAATCGTACTGGGAAGTCGTTGAGACTTGTAGCAAATAGATCTTGTAATAAATAGTTGGAATTACACTCTGTAATGGAGCAGGTAAAGGAACAATCTCTGCATCACATTAAGAGTGAAACACAGTCGCCCTGTGGCCTCTCACAGCTCATTTGCTGAGGCTGTACTTACTGTCAACCACCCATCACTATATGAGTGGGCCATAATGGTCAGCGTCCATGTGGAAAGCTCGTTAAAGGGACTCTTGACACTGTGAGGTCCGGCACTAGAGGACAGCTGACAGACCCCCATAACAGCCCATTAGCTCCCCGGGAAAAAAGTGCCTCAGCATTTTTTGTTGTATTCAATAGACCAGCTAATGTTAGGCCCCCTATGGTTATATGACCAGAGCTGTTCAAAGTTAAAGCTTAGGGGAGATAACTTCACAAAAATATAGTTTCACTGCAGCAATAGCCTCAACTGTTCTGAGAAAGTTTCACGCTACAGTTCTGTGAGGATCTAATGGCATTCAGCTAAAAAGGAAGGAAGGATAGTTTTGGATGCATTTCACCTATGATTAGTCATTGCCTACTGCTAAGCAACAACAGACCTGACGTTATTGATTCTCTTGTTGCTGAACACAATAACATTTTCAAAAATTTTACGACTGAAGAGAAAATTTCTCTATTAACACAATGTATTTCAATGGAAAAGCTGCGTGAACTGTTGCCAGCTGCAATATACAGCTACATTGTGTATAACTGGATAATAAGCTAAACATAGCTGTGCTCTTTTACAGTTTTATTTTGTAATTTTTGAATATGTATGGCAGCTCGTTATTAGAAATAACAATAACAACGCTGTTTCTGAGTCCTACTACATTGCAAGCATCAGTTTTCTAGATAATACACCTACCATTTGAGGTAAGTTAACCATCTTAGCAAAAACAAATCAAAAACAAAAACAGGAAAATATTTTGGTTCTTTTCAGAAACATGCAGTATTTAACGTAATTACTGAAGTACTTATCAATTAACAGTACAATTCACTTCATTCATTCATTATCTGTAAGCGCTTATCCAATTCAGGGTCGCGGTGGGTCCAGAACCTACCTGGAATCATTGGGCACAAGGCGGGAATACACCCTGGAGGGGGCGGCAGTCCTTCACAGGGCAACACACACACGCACACATACATTCACACTGACACCTACGGTCACTTTTGAGTCACCCTACCAATGTGTGTTTTTGGAGATTGGGAGGAAACCGGAGCACCCGGAGGAAACCCACGCAGACACAGGGAGAACACACCACACTCCTCACAGACAGTCACCCGGAGGAAACCCACGCAGACACAGGGAGAACACACCACACTCCTCACAGACAGTCACCCGGAGGAAACCTACACAGACACAGGGAGAACACACCAACTCCTCACAGACAGTCACCCGGAACAGGAATCGAACCCACAACCTCTAGGTCCCTAGAGCTGTGTGACACTACCTGCTGCGCCACCGTGCCGCCACAATACACTTCATAATCCAACAGTCATAGTGCTCTTGATTGAGCAGAGATTTCACATGGTTTCACCATCCTTGTCAGTAACACTGCCATTTTGTTGCTCTGTGAGCCGTGTAATTCATAACTGGATGAACTGAACTCAGATCCACAAATAGGTCTATGAATCTATGATCAGAGACTGGAAACTGCTTTTATTATTTTACAGTGTTGCTAAGTATAGCGTGAGGGATTCACATAGGGAATTACAGAGATGTGTTGCTATCCTGCCCTGGCTTTCAAGAGACGTTTTTCATTCCCAGCAGTGACACTGAATTCCAACTTAGGCATATTTGGAGTGCTTGGAAATCAATACAGTTATGACTTTACACATCTGGGACTCGCCTTCATATTCATAAGCATGCTCTCCATTTTACAGTAGGGGTGAGGCCCTGGAGGGATGGCGTCCGATTGTTTGGAGGAAACTATGGTTGCGATGGCCTAGATTTTGTTCGTCGTCCAAGTCCAGATTCCGGATGGGACACTGACGAAAGCTGAGCCTCCTCCCAGGCTTTACCGGCTGAACAAAAATACGTCCGTCCAGCTTCTCTCCTTGGCTTTTCTGTGTTTAAATCTGGCCTCCGGCTCCGCTGACCTTCTCCCATGTCAGCAAGGGGGACAAATTTAGTGCTCCGGTTTCTGGAGAGACCAAATAGTCTGACAACATTGAAATGGGGGTGAGAATGTTCACGCTTCTGAAGATATGGTTACTAAGTTGAGGAGACAGGAACTGAACCGAATGTAAACAGCTCAGGGCCACTGACCTCCAGGAATGAAACTCACAAACAGTATCACTTTGCACACTCTTAAACATAAAGGTTTCTAAGTGGCTCTTGGCTTGGACGTATGACTCTAGGAAATAGCGTCTATGCTACTATTATCTAGGACAGATGCTGAAGATCCGCCAGGTTCAACACACCAAACCCGTAATGTTTACATCTTGAGCGTATGGACCTGTAGGATTAAAAATGACTTGTATAGTTCAACTTATGGACCTCTAAAACAGGTGGAATCCACCTATGGCCAACTCATTTACAAATAACTGAACCATCCACTGAAGGGTTCATGAGGGAGAGAGATATGTATCACTCCACACATTTTTGTCACTCTTGGCCTATTATAGAATAGTGTCATGAATTAAACATAGCTTAAAAAATGCATTACTGTAGATTTCTCAAGAGATTCTAAAAGCATGTCTAGGAGCAAATGAGGGAGTGGCATGCGGCTGGGTGTTTTCCTGGAGTGTTGAGATGGCATAGAAATGGCAGTCATGCCGTAGCTGTGCTGACATGTCTGTGGCATGTTCATACCAGTACTGTGGCGTCTGCTACGTCACCATTAGTCTACTAATCTGTTTTTCCACTCTCACCAGGGTCAGGGTTTTAAATAACTGACCATGCCCTGAACTGCATAAAGGATATTCATACTGTAATACCCCTATAACACAGTGTCATTGCCATATATCTTCCAAGGCCATCTGAATTCAGAGAGCATGTTCATGTAGTATTTCTCAAAAACAGGGTAAAGGCTTTCATATAAAAATATGAAAACTTTGCGAAATTTCCTATATGCCCAGGAACAAAGCACCTTCTTTGTACTCAGTTGTTTAACTTCATATGATTTACACATGAAACTCGGTACATTGGTAGGTAGTGTAAAATTAATGCACTTCACACCATTGTGTGGGATGTCCTACAGGCCAGGGCAGTTAATTCATTGATTTATACACTTCTGTGAAGCACTGTTTCCATGTGCTCTCATCTGTAGGTATCCATTGAGGTCTGGCTCCAGGACCTGGGAAAATCAAAATTGGGGGCAGCCATGACCTTAAAGTTAGAGCACTTCTAAACTGCTCCCTGGGCACTGAAGGCGTTGGCAGCCCACTGCTCTGATTTTGTGTGTATTTACTGGACCTAGTGAGTGTGAACAATTGCTCACGAGTGTGTGTTTGTGTGTTCACTACCATAGATATGTGGAATGCAGAGAAAAAATTTCACAGGGGGATAATAAAGGTGATTCTTCTTCAGTGGATGCTAAATCCCCTCATATAGAACGGTAAAGTCCTAGAGGAAACAAAGTATTGCTCATAGGTTGCTCTGTAATGGCTCAGCAGACGTGAGACACGAGAGAGCAGTCAAAGGAGATAAAGGAGAGTAGGGTTGAGTTCATCTGGCAAATCTGAGCCTAGTTTTCGCTGGACACATGACACATTTGTTTTCAAAGACACATGAGGTCTTTATCTCACACATTTGAGCAGTAGGAGACTTATGCTAAGTCTCCTTTGTTTCTCTATCTGATCTCAGTGTTGTCTAGGAAAATATCTGATGTGTTGCACTGTTTGGGGGATAATGACAAGAACAAACACTGTACACCTTCATTATAGACATAACAATATACACAAAGACAAAACAACAAATAACAATATACACAACAACACCCCTTACCCACACATAACAACAAATAACAATAACATACCCCCCCAAACAACAAACGGGTGAGTCTGTGGTGCAGGCTGGGATTTTCCCTTGTGAGTTCACAGACCAACCCAGAGTCTGGCATCCATTACATTGTTTAAATGTTATTGGTTCAACTGGCAACTCATTCAGGGTCAGGGCTGTTCCTTAACATTTGGAGGCTCTAAGGAATATCTTACATGGGATTCCCCACTTCTCCAAACACCTCATTTTGTATAAGAATAATTCCAACAAAAAGGTTTCTGGTGGAATACTACTTTTATAAGAAGGAACAGCCCTGCTGCTGACAGCACAGTGAAAGCTGGAGTCTCTTGGTGGTCTTTTATTACCTTTACCACTGTAGTCGACAACGTTAGAAGAAGGGATTTTTTTTTGAAATGCTGTACTGGGCATAGTGGCAATTAGCAATATAGTAATGTGTTTTGGCAGTAATGTGAGGTAGGCTGGAGAGCGAGTTTGTTACCATACTTGGAGAATGGAGGGCAGGTGGCTGAGCAGGCCCTGTCGTGAGGAAGAGCAGAGAGGACAGCTGGGCCTGTCAAACAATGACTTATTCTTCACCATTCAAATACTCACCACTGTACACCATGCACCCAGCCACACTAATACTGTATCAACAACCATGTGTGTGTGTGTGTGTGTGTGTGTGTGTGTAAAATGTGTACCTATTTGGAGTTAAATTGATCAGTATATGATGTTTCTATCCATGTCTGTATACAAAAATAATGTTTACAGAGAGAGGGATAAAATGCTAATGTTGTATGCAGAGAGAATGTTTTACTAGTTATAAAACTTGCTTTTATTAATATTATTTTAAAGTTCAAACCTGTAGTGTATATATAGTGTGTATACTTGCAGGAAAGTCTGCAGGCCTGGCCAAGGCTGGTTAGGTGGATGGTAGCTAGCTAGTTAAAATGCAGGTAAATTAACTCATGTTTACATTAGGTTAGGGATATTGCTACTTTCCTAGCTATGTTAACGTGTATATCACTATTTAAAAATACAATCACAGACTGAATACACAGATCACAAAATGGTACACTCCCAACTTGTACATTGTTAGCAAGCTAACACACACCATAGAGTCATATAATTGGAATTTTTATTTGTAGCATCGCTTCCATCCATCCATTATCTGTAACCGCTTATCCAATTTAGGGCCGCGGGGGGTCCAGAGCCTACCTGGAATCATCGGGCGCAAGGCGGGAATACACCCTGGAGGGGACGCCAGTCCTTCACAGGGCAACACAGACACACACACATTCACTCACACACTCACACCCACGGACACTTTCGAGTCGCCAATCCACCTGCAACGTGTGTTTTTGGACTGTGGGAGGAAACCGGAGCGTAGCATCGCTTGTATGTAACAAAACAAAATTAACCAAATGTCAGTGTGAGCTACATCTCCAGAAATTCACTTCCTAGTTTGTTAAAATAGAACTGTTCTGCCAAAAATGAAGCCTTTCCTGATCTTTGTGGGGCTTGCACAAATATGTCCCTCATTGAAACACCTCACAGGCTCTACAGCTAATAGCTTCTTGGATTTAAACACACTGGAGTAGCCCAAGGTTTTGCATTGTGGATGAGGAGTTTAGCATGTTTTCTGCTAGCTACATTTAAAGTATTCATGATAAAAATCCTTAATTTTTAATATGGTTAACATGCACTGGCACAAAGCGCCTTATGGCAAGTAGCACAAGTTTGCAGCTACATTAGCACCATTCACAAGGATGAAACATTCCAAAATGGTTCTCAGCTGTGGTATGAGCAGCATCCTGAGGTGTACGCCAGGTAACAACATTACTGAAAAAGATGTTATCGAATAATTGAAAATCAAACATTTTCTTGTGTAAATTTAAACTTTTTCAGAGGTTTCACAATTCAGTTTAAATAAAACCCAGATTAGAATAAAGCCCAAATGAGGCCCATATCTGAGCCATAGGTACCAAAAGGGTGTAAAACAATGCATATCCCAGAGAGACGACACGTGTAATGGGTGGTACTTGGTCTAAAAGTTTGAGAACCACTCTGAAATAACACTGGAATACCTGCAACTCTGGATAGGGTTTTTCACAAAAAGATTATCACAGAAAATAATTTCACACTACACCATCCTGGAGACAAAATCAGGCATCGCAGAAAGTGGTAGAGACATATGTCCAAGCAGGTTAGTTAAAAATAAATAAATAAATAAATAAATAAATAAATACTACTACTACTACTACTACTAATAATAATAATAATAATATAAATAAAATAAATAAAAATATTAAAAAAAATAAAGCTTAATGTCTAAAACGTTCAGTGTCTGAATTATACATCAACTCTAGAATCAACCTACTGAATAAAGTGATCAATTATAGCGAAGATTTGAATTCTTTTTAAGCATTTGGTCTGTATTTTGATCTGCACTGAAGGGTTTGTTTCTTTTGTTCACCGGCTCAGTAGATGTCGCTGAAGAGGGCTTCTCCTTCACAGCTACAAAACGAAGAACAACGCGGCAGTAGATGGAAACACTGTAGTCTTTGCTAAGAGGATTAGTTTAGCCTTGTTAGCTTTGTCTGTTTAATAAGAACAATAATAAAACTGGGGGGATATCATGGCAAACCTACAGACGTTAAGCGTTTTCGTGACGGAGCGGTTAACGCTGGCCGCTCAGGAAATCTTTAAAGCGGTGGAGGTGACCGTTACCGAGTACCAAGAAGAGATTTCCCGCTCCAGACACGAGAACGAGCTCCTGAAGAGAAGGCTGCTGGAGGCGGGAATCGACTTCTACTCAGGTCGGTCTTCTAAACACTGGGGTAAATCCTGGTTTATGTGAACTGGAGAAATTTAAGGCGACAGGGGGATTGTTTTTAGCGGTGTGTTAGCTGTGGGAGTCCAAGTAAACAAAAGAAGCAAGACTGGCATTCATCACAAACTGTAAAAGACGACGTGGTAGTGTGCATTGTAAAGTATTTATACAGCTTTAATACAAAGCTTTTTCTCTCTAGAAAAAGGCGACGAAGTAATTGTTTAATTACATAGCTAATGGTTAAAGGCCAGTTTATTAGCCCACCATCCTCAATTGCATCCAATATGGCGTTTGTGTAAACCCCCCACCTCCAACAAAACATAAAAAAGCAACACACACAAACACACACACGCACGTACATATGTTGGTTCCAATATTCATATTTCCATAGACATAATGATAAATGTGGCCAATGAACACTGCTCTTTTGCTTCTTTAGGACATAAACGTAATTTATGGACGTCTAGAAAGTCAGGACAGTTTTTGGTTTTGTCCTAAGCCGGTTTTCTGGAATCTTGTTCTGACGTATCACATAAACAAACACAACAGCACAGTTACAGGTACAGTCACCTGCGAGGGTTTAACACCACAGGTTTTCAGTGTAAACACGACTAGCAGAGGCCCGTTTAAAAAAAAAAAATTATAACTGTCACATTTGTCAACAAAACTCAGCCATCTAGATCAGCTTCAGTGTAAATTCCCCAGACTACGCCTCTACAGTGAGCTGCCAGCGGCCAGAGCACCTGCACATCAGAACATGCAAATCCAGACCTTCCGTCGGCATTTCCTCAAAGTGTAGGCCAATGTGGCCATTTAAAGGTTAAACTTATAAAAACCCTGGACCGTTTATTGGTGTCACATTTTGTAATCTTGTAGAGCACCATACTCCCTACACAGAACCAGAACCCTCACCTGTTCAAAACACAAGCAGGGACTCCATGTAGTAGAGCTTTGCAGTAACCAGTTTTGGGTGTGCTACAAAAGCATGAATAATAGTCTCAGCAGCAACAAAGGAAAGAAAGTGATGGGTCTTAGTAAGGCTCTTTAAAAGGGGAAAGTAATCTCAGGTATGAGATTCAAAAGACTGCGTGGAGTCCAATTTAAATCCCAGATTCCTAATCTGGGTTTAAGAGGAGGCAATTCAAACCCAGTATAGAAAGCCCAAAGTTCCCAGTCATTTACTATGACCTCAGTCTTGTGACTATTCAGGCTCAGGAAGTTCTCCTTCATCTATGTCCTCAAATTAGTTAAATAATGAATCATAACCATGGGTGGTCATCTATGTGAAGGTTTAGTGGATGTATGTAAATCTTTTTACACATCTGCAAAACAACAAAACTGCAACCCAAGCCACCTGATGTCACTAAGGGGGAGTATAATCATTAAATAAAAGAGCATTGGCCCAAAGACTGAGCCATGAGGGGCATCACATAACAGCGAGTATGAGACAGATCTATAACCCTCAGTCAAGGAAACTGATGCCAATCCAATTACCAAGAGAAGCTAGTAGTAGACTATGGCAGAATGTGTCAAAAGCGGCTGTAATATCTAATAAGATAAGTAAATACATCAGCCCTGATCAGGTCATTAACCACCCTAACGAGGGCAGTTTGGGTCTTGTTTTTTTTTTTTTTGGGATACACTTGAAGCAGTTGGTTTGATTCATTGTGGTCTGTAATCAGCTCACATTTTCAGACCAAAACTGCTTAAATCTGGTTGAAGCCAAACCAGAGAGAGAATTTTGAAACAATTACGATATAAGATAAGCCTTCAACAATCTATTAGCGCAGGGTCAGCGTGGTCAGATTATGTATTTGGTAATCAGGGTGAGAAGAACGAGGCAAAATAATATAAACTTGTGCTTGTAGTCTTTTGTATGCTGAAACAATACACAAGTGATATAACACGATTACTGAAGCTAGTAAATGACCTGTGTATGAATGAAAGCACATGTCACAAGCAGAGAAATGCACTGGTGGCTAAAGTGCTTTTTAGATTGGATTCTCCATGACGATAATTCTTATATGGCTAACAATACAATGGCCTTTTCCTCCTCATTATGAAAGTAAGCAGTATATTTTATGCCACTGGCACAAAGAGGAATTTGTGTTTTCACTAAATCAAGCCACCAATGTTTCATTAAGAACCAAGGGAACTGGATTATTTTGTTTAAAATGTGTTTAACATGGGTTTAATATGATAAACGAGACAATGTTTATTATCCTCTTTCAGAGCAGAGCCTCCCTATCATACATGAAGACGAGTCCAGTGTTAGTCAGCCAGTTTCTGAACACCCATGGCATCAGCAGAGTGAGGAAATTCAGGTGAAGCTGGAGCTCAGTGCTGCACAGGAAGACGCCCAACGATCTCAGCCTCAAATAACCTTGGCTAAAGAACCCACCTCTCCAAAGCCATGCCAGCAGAGTGAACAGAAAATGGAAGAAATGTTCCATGCACAGACTTCAGAAAGCAGTTTGGATGTTTTAATTCCTGCTGGTCCTTTCATGCAGATTAAAGAAGAACCCAGTGAGCCAGTGCCTGATTTGAGATCAGACACATTTTGTGAACCCAGCATTGCTACAGATCCATGCAGCGTTATTGCATCAAGTCATGTAAGCGGGGTTGAAGATGAGCTGGACAGCCACAGACTATCGTCAGTGCACAAGGCTGTGCAGCCTAAGGCAAGTTACTACATTCAGTAAATTATCGGCTCTCTTGGAGAGTTCTGTAATATTTTCGCTGGCTGTCATTGGAATTTTAAATCATGCGGCTGAAAAAGTTCTACCATAACCTGCTTAGCACCAGGCTCTTTTAATTGTATTTATATTTTTATGTTTTCTTTTTATTTTTGAAGTTATACAGTGGTATATCATTTATTATCAAAACTTAAATGAGGCTTTAGTTCAGAATGTTCCTTAATTTCCTGCTCAGATTTTTGGTAGAGTATATTTTCAGTCATGTTCTTATTGAAGGTTTGGACCTGATTGTGCCCTCGCTCCCAGTGGGCAGAGGTACATTAGTCTCCACTGTGTGTTTCAATAGTATGCCTTTTCAGTTCTCATCGATAGTGGAAGTCAACAACGAGTGTAAACCAGTGAACACCGGGATTGTTTTTGGTGAAATGTTCAAAGGTAAACATTTTTTGTAATTTTTTAATTTGTCTTATTTGTTTCCCTTTAAACCAGGATATTATAATTTCAGAAGTTATGATGAGTGTAATTATATAACTCTATACAAGTCTAATAAGGGTAAAATAAGTTTCAAAATACATGCCTTTAAATTGTCTCTTTATGGTAAAGCTTTATTAGAAATGTCTACTTCCTTTGGGGGAAAAATGAATAAATCTTTGATTGTTTGACTTTTATTTCTAATTATTTTTCCCCCCTCCTCTCTCTAATGTCTAAATTTGTACTGATTGCACATTTGTTTTGTCACTGAGGTTAATTATAAAAGTAATGATGGGAAAATAATATATTTACAGTTTAATTAAATAATAAAAATCTATTTATTAATATTATAAGCATATATTATATGCTTAATGTTATTCCATTATAATTGCTGACACTCAAAAATCAGTAAGATTTCTGACATGTTTTGAAAGTATGTTTAATATGGTAGATAATTGTATACAAACACAGTGCTACACACACACAGCCAGTACACAGTTTATAACATTGTTTTACAAATAAGAGAGGGATAGTGAATCTGGTCCTAATTCTGGAAAATGTTGTCTGTGTTGATTGTAAAAATTCAGCCTTACTTTTCCTCTTTTCAGTAAGTAGAAGAATAAAAGCCTTTTCAGAACATCAAGGAGCTGCACAGAAATCCGCTGTGGCAAAGAGCTTTGTGCTGGGATCGTCATGAAATTCCAAAATTTGAAAGGAGCAAAGGAGGTAGAATAATTTAAATCATGTCACTTTTGAACCTGACTGTGTTCTACAGAATAAATGAGAGCACTTTGTGGAATATGTAAAGATTATTATTGATAAATAAACTATGATATTGACCTCTCAGGACTGGTTTCCAATGTAAATGCATTATAATTAATTATATATTGTTTGGAAATTACTTAAAGCCCCTGAGAATCTGAATGTGTGTGTGGTTTTACTCTGAGTGAGTGTTGTGAGAGACTTGAAATGACTGTCAACTCACGTGAGATTAGTCCGATTTGAGGAGAGGACTGAACCATGCTAGACTTGTGAGCGTGAGGTGGTCAGGTGTTTTTGCTGATTTATTACAGTCACTTATGGTTTATTTTATATAATTTTTATAATTTATTGTTAAACAGTTAATCACAGTAAAAGTATATGCCACAGAACTTTTGTTCTCTTCATTTTCTGTCTGATGTAAATACTCTGACTTTGCATGACAGCAGCATCATTATTTGGTAATTTACGGTAATTCTGGATTTCAAACGATCTTATGCCTATAATATTGTAATTTTGTAATAATAAATTGTAATTGTAAATCTCCCCTTCCATATACAAAAAAGGAACAGAAGAAATTGCCTGTGTCAAATTCAATAGACGTGTATATTTAAAGGCAACCAAATATGGCTGATGGTGAACTGTATAGAGGGGTAGTGTTGATGTAATTAAATAACACATAGTTGTTGTGATAAAAGGTGAGGTATATTCCTGTCCAAAACCTTTCTTGCTCAGAAGTAGTTTTCAGCTCAGGGTTAACCCTAACTACCAGTTTAATAGTATTTTTTAAGTTAAGTTAATTATGTTAAGGGCTAGTTATAAAGTTTAAATATTGTATATAATGGGGGCTTTTCAAGAATTGGATAACTCTCAAAATGTTTTTATAGGTTGGAAGATGTCTCCCAAAAGAATTCTTGCAGCAGCCCAAAAAACCCAAAACCAAGGTCACAATCTTTAGTGCACTGACGAAGGGAGAGGCCCAAGATCTTGCTGAGGGTTTCAGGGCAGCTTTAGTTAGAGACACGCATCTCATGACAAAGTCTTGGAAGGAATTCTTGAGGACGATGTTCCAGCTACAATGTAGGTGTTGTTTAAAAGAAATGCAGTGGCATATATAGGGTTAAAAAAATTAAAACCAGGTAGTACATTTTTTAAAAATTTAATATTTTGTACATATGTATTTGCAGCTGGACAATACAAAGGATGAGGACGAATTTCCAAAACCTGGAGCAGAGACAGATTTTGACTTGACAACACATCCTTTTGGACCTGCAGTAATAAATGTTTTTGACTTTTATAGAGGAGTGCGCAGTAAATATTGTGGTTTACAGCTAATAAACAGCATTATTGAAAGCAGAGGTTTGTCTGTCATACTTACCACAACCTTATATTTAGTCCCTGTAGAGAACAAAATCATATATTCAGGCTTTCAAAATTTCACACTGTTGGGCGACAACTTAACCTTTAACACAGGCCGCTTTAACATTAACTCTTCATATATCGCAGTTGCTACCACAGTTTTTAAATAATTTTCTCTGATGTCATTCATTGGCTTTTTGTGTTGACAACGTTTATTTATTTTATTTATAATTATGAAGCTAAAATCAGTGTCTGATAATAAAACAGTAATATAATTAATAGGAAAAACCAAATAAATGAATGTGGTACAGACCTCTCTCCAGGGCTCACAAAGTGTCAATGGTTTTACTAATTATCATTTCATATTTCATTTTACAGCATCTTTTACCTTTTTAAATACATCGTCGGCATTCCACAAAATTATACCTCAAATAAACATACCTTTGGAATTCTTTGTTTTTGGTATTAATATTTAAGGTTTCATTGTGGGTTGGTTGCACAGGACCACGTCAGAATTATCTCTGAGAATGAGGAAAACCCTCTGGTAAAAATGAGGTAGTTTTTGCTGTTGTATATTTTAATTATAATTTTCCTTAGTTATACTTGAACATATTATCATAAGTAATAATTAAATGAGTAGGCTTCCCTTTGAGTTGATGGTGGGGATGCTACAAAAAAAAAATATAAAACTGATCTGAACCAGTTTTGACTTAAATGATCCGAATACATCGGTACACAAACCTCAGAATCGATCTATTTGTAGCATGAACGGGCCAATGGCCAGATTTAACAGTTGTCATTCAGTTTGGTGTTTATGTGCTTCTCTGGCCTCAACACTCCCTTGGTGAACATTGTATATGAATATTTACAATTTGCCATTTTCGTTTTTTCTGTGTTCTACCTCAGTAGCTCATTGTTCTTTGATCTGATGCTAGACAGACCTCTGAAAGTTTTAGGCTTAACCCTAATTTGTGCCTATAGTGAACTGGAATATTGTTTGTTTTTCAATGTCAAAGAGGCTCTATAAAGTTCTTTCAGTGCAATGTGTTACATTAATAAACAAGACACTTTTCTGAATTCACATGTCTAATACAGCACTGTACTTGTTCTCTAGTATTTCATTAATCTATTTGAATGCAAGCAAAAACATATTTTTAGCATTAACTTATGAATCATAATGTAAAATGATTTCGCACTCTATTATAGTGAACTGAATCGTATCAGTATCCCACTCAATCGAACCGGATCGGTACAACTTAAAATATCAAAACTATATAAAATATCAAACTGAGATACGTATCGGCTCGTCATTTATCGGAGAGATGCACACCTCTACTGAACATGTTTCTGAGCCGCATGTTTGAAGTTGAGAGCACTGCTTGTAGCGATGCGTACATTACATGACACTGATAATTGTACCCCTCTGAAATTTTACCACAGAGGTGGAATGTTGCTCTTCCCTCTCAAGGACCTGCCTTAATGGAGGCCTTATCACTGATTAAGACCGTCCTTCCATCGTTACCCGAGGTCCGTCTTCAATCATTAATGGAGCGGCTGGAGTTCATTGGAGTTTCTAGAACTGAGGATCTCAGCCTGGTAACCTCCGATGACTTGAAAGGGATTCTACAGCCGTTGCACCAAAGAAAACTGATCAGGGCGTTTAGGGCAGGTAAATTTAAAGTAATTTTGTATTAATTGATCTGTGTGCTACTGACTTGTGTATGGTGGATCCTCAGAGGAGATGAGAATGAGCTTTTCGTAATATGTTTTTATGACAATTTGTTTTAAAGATAATTGATGAAGACATTTTTTAATTTACTGAATATTTTAATGACATGCAAATTAAATTTGTTTCCTCTGTTTTTTTTTTTTTTTTTTTTTTTTTGGGAAAGGCTTTTCGAAAGGATTTTCATTAAGTGAAACCTCTGGATACTTTCAGATTCCATGGGAAAAATTTCCTGCAGAACTTACAAAAGCTATGACAGAGGAAAAACGCCCGTGTCCATCATTAAGGCGAGCAATGGTGCGTGTTATTATCAGTGACTTGCTTGCCCTCGGAAATAAGAGACCAAGAAAGATTCTTCACCAAATCGCCCAAGAGATTGTTAAAAAATACCCCAAATCTTTTTCTGATATATCTGTAAACAGCACTGCTACCAATGGATATGACTTTTTACTGCAACAAATGAAAAACAGAGTGGATAACTCTACAAGGCGCATGACAAAGAAGTTAAAAAGGCCAGCAGATGGAGATGCTGGTGCTAGGAAATCCAAACATCATAGTAGGTATGACTGTGCGCAGCAGCCAGATCTTCCAGACACTGAGGATGAGTCAGCTTTAGCAGACAAAAAAGCAGAGCTTCAGGATTCATATGCACTAAAAACGCTTCCAGAGGCTCGTATCAAAAAGCTAATGGCTGAAACGTACTCCATGCAACGCTCCTCAATTAACAGAGATTATAAAACTGTAATTGAGTTGAAAAATGAATGGCCCTACTTGTTTGAGACGACTTATTTCTTTGATCACACGGAAAGACTGCTTGGTGTCCCTGTTTTAAAGAAGCTGGGGGAGGAACTGTCCAAAAAAGGGAAGAAGATACTGAACTATCTGGTGCAAATGAAAGCAACTCAGTTTGCAGAGGACACACTTAAAAACCCGCTGGAGCTACTGTCCTGCGTTGGGAGATATCTTGGTGACAGTATGGGGGTGCTACTGATAAAACAACAGGTGACGATCATCATTATGCTTGTATTATTGTAATGGTAAGCTAGTGTCAACAATGTCAGATTCAAAATCAAATTCATTGTATGTGTTTTAGCTTGTTTTGTAAAGTTCTTGTTTAATATTGTACGTATGTTTTAATGCTTTAGGGAATGATCGAAAAAAAAATGGACCCAAATCTGAGATTACCAATCACTCCATGTGTCATAATTTTTGGTAAGGAAGTTATATTCTCATAGCACAAGACAAGAGAGTTGACTTTCAAGCAGTTGTGCATGGTCTTTTGATTTGAACGTGGTCCTGTTATCACCGCTTATGTATGGGCAAAGAAATTATACAGCAGCAAAAGTGTCAGTAGTTGTAAACCTGTAATATGTGAGTTTAAGTTTGCAGTGAGTGTGTGTTATCAGCGCTTTAACTAGCAAACTGCCAAAGGCGTGTTTGTGTGTTCTTGTTTCAGGTAATGAATGCTATAAGATGGTTGTAGACCAGACAGTTGTCAACGACCATGTAAGCTGCCCGTTGACAGCACTGAGCTATTTATTTAGTCTCTTCTTTGTGCTCAATATTCAGTATCCAAAGGATGCAGCATTATCACTTGACTTTATTCAGAGGTTAGTTTTCTGACGTTTCTTGTTTGTACAAGTTATACTGACTCTTTTCTGGTATAGACACATTCTAGAGACGTTAATATTATATATTTTTATATCTTTGTCTGTTTCTGTGCAACAGAATTGTCCTGGGAATCTCTCCTGGACACGGAATCAACGTGGAGAGTGAAAGAAGAAATAACTATCCATATTCTAAGTTGCTGAATTTCCTTTCAGAACTTTGTGATTAGCCGGACACTTGGACATTCGAACAATCTTTGCAAACTGAAGTGTGTATGTTCTCTTGGTTGGAAATCACACTACATGTTTGGGTAGTGCTGTACAAACATCACATACTTTGATTTAGTGATGTCATGTTTTAGGCATAGCGACCCTGTCCAAAGAAGAAAAAATGTATCTCCAAAATAGTATGTTTACAAGAGATGGGGGAAACTTACTACTGAAATTTAATGTAAAAAAAATTACTTTATTCCATGTTATTTTGGAGCGTTTATATTGGTCCATTCTTTGTAAAAATTTCACACAATTTAGCGGGAGTTCAGATGACATGGTAAACTATAAACTGGCAGAAATGGAGATGTGTTTTTTTTGGACAGCGCCAATTAAGTTACTAATGTAGTCTATGAATTATTCATCTCTATATTATGCAAAAGACCAACATTTGTTTAGTTAATTTACAGTAGTGATTGCCATTTATTTACAATGAAATAATGAAAAGTACTGACTTCTGCTTAATACTGTACGTTTTATGCATTAAATCAAAAATGATTTTAAAATCATACAGAATTTTTTCTCCTTTATTTAATTTTTTAAAATTTATTTATTTATTTATTTTTTTTTATTTTAAACTAAATATGGATTCCATTTTAAGTAAATAAATACTAGGATAAGGATGAATGGCGTTGTACACCCCTGGACTGGAAAGAGCCCTGTGAAAATCTCAGACAATAACAGCAGAAAAATACAATAACACATTCATATGATGTTGAGTGTATTTGGCATATGACCTGTTCACCATGTAGTTTTGTCATTCACATTGATATTCTGTGGCTGGGGACTTCCTTTTACTCCTGCCACAAGGCTTCCAGATGATGGCTGTCAAGAGTTCTTTCTTGAACAGCTGAAATAAACTGAGAAAACCTGACAGAGTTTCAAGTTACATGTTTATTACTGGAAAGTCCCAGGGGCCATTGAAAAAGCAGGCTTTCTCTGTTTAGCTCAACAGTAAACTGTAGTGCAATCTCTTTTTTGTCACTCTGATCGGCAAGTTCTTGAACAGAAAATCTAAATTCTATTAGATGCTTTAAAAATGTCATACTTTCATTCAGATTGTTTCTTGTGTTTTATTGTCATTCCACATCATGCCACATTTCTGGGAATGTTCCACAAAGCAGAATTTATAAGTTATTTATGAGCTAGAGAAATTAAACCCACCGCTAAGGAATGTCTTGTATGACTGCAACCTCATCTGTTTTCCTGTTGGACACATTTGACTGGAGGCTATCTGCCTGAACTGAGAATCCCTGCTTTGTGGAATACTCTCCCCATAACCAGTGCATAAAAGAACTATTGGAATTTTGTCAGTTGAATTCTGATTGGCTCTCAGCCACTGCCAAACAGCAGTAGAACAAATAGTTGCTGTCAGAATTGATGTTTTAAGAAGTTGGAATAATATCTGAATAACTTGCGTATTCACAGGGAAATCTCAAAGGCTAAAAAAGCCTTTGTTTTTGGACACATGAATTTTTTTTTTCTAAACATTTTAGTAATTGCTGGCCTATATATGTAGCCAAAAAGTTTGTTTATAGTAAGTTTTATTATTCATCTGCATGGTTTTCGTTTTGACACTGACACACATCAGCTATATCCGCTCTAGCACCTCTGTTCCAAAAGTGCTTTTATTTGTATGATATTCCTCAAAAACTGTAAAAACGGTATCTCATTTGATTCCTCGCTGTCATTTGAATATCATATCAACAACAGTCCTTGTTTATTCTCCTCAAACTGGCCTTGTTTCCTGACCCTTTCCATATTCAATGAAAGTTATTCCTCATAACTTTCAAAGACAGTCATGGACTTGCCCCTCCATAGGTTCCCAAACTACTTCATCAAAGTGCATTTCAGAATGTCCTCGGCTCAAACTTAAAAACAAATCTCTCTCGAGGTCTCTCTAATCTTATCTGTCACTGTTTCCTCATTGCTTTCCATTTAATCGCAATGTACTTATACTCCATGATTCTGCTTCTTTCTTTGCGTTGTGTTTTGACCTGGAAATGACTTGAGTGTGAAAATGGCTCTGTAACTGAAACATATTATCAGGTCATTTTGCCTGTTAGGGGGCTCTTTTCCTGTCAATAATCTTTGCAACATTCAGGAATAAAAGGTGCCAGACTCTAATGATAGACAAAACTATAGTAATCTTATTACTCAATAAAGACAGGACAGGTGCTATTTAGCTGAGTGTGCCAACCACATAACTATAGACCATACATCTTTGCTTAATAACATTCTGGAAGCAGTTAATTCCTAGAAGATTTGCGTCAGATACCGTGTTTCTTGGAGCTTGGTAGTTGATTTGGTTTGCTTTAGTGTTCCAGTGTAATTGTATTGATAACTTTTATATTAAATGCTTAATTTATTTAATAATGTTAATTCATTTTCTATTACTGGTACTGTATTTCCGTTCAGTGTTTTAGAGGGTCTGGAGCCTATCCAGAATTATTGGACGCAAGGAAGGAACACACCCTGGATGAGTCGAAAGTTCATCACAGGGCATCACGCACTTACACCCATAGACACTTTTTTGAAATGTCATTCCACCTACCAACATGTGTGTTTGGACTATGGGTGGAAACCAGAGCACCTGGAGAAAACACCAAACTCCTGATAGACAGTGACTCGAGGCAGGATTTGTACCAACACCAGGACCCTGGAGATGTGTGATGCCACATTTTAGTTTGTTTCAATGACAAGCAGTAACTAATGTAGCCAAATGTAAATAGATACATAGCCCAAAAAAAATTATATAGTGAATTTGTTTTGGCTTGTTTGACTAAAATAATTAACATTTGCATTACCCCATGCTTCAGTTTTCACAGATAACTGACTACTGTGGGTTAAAATCTAAGTGTAATTGTTTTTTCACATCTTCCTTTACAGTTTTCATTACCCAGCAGAGCCAGATCAGCCCGCCACAGGAGATTTAATAATTACGATCCACTGGGACAGGACAAAGATCTCCCCCAGCGGAGAGAAAGGTATGTTTTGATTGATTTATGTGTTTATTCGTTTATTTAACCCTTTAACTGTCCACTCATTTGCATAGTAGGTTTTATATTGAATATTGTGCATGATTTGGAACTAAAGAAGAGATTATATCAATAGGTCGTTACTTACTTCCTGAAAAGTGGGTGTGCAATGTGCATCAGTTTTTAGGTTCTGGATTTTAAGTTTTCACATTTATTATTTTTTAAATTGCACATTCATGCATGCAGCACAAGTTTACAGTTTGAGCTTTATGTTTTTTTTTTTGTTGTTGTTGTTGTGTAGGTAGATGACGTTATATGGCCAAAGGTTTGTGGAAATATCTTTGGGGGAAATGTAGTAATCCTGCATCAAATCCAACATTATACACTTCTAGGATGGGTTTTAAACTGACTATAGGATATTGGCCCAGTGACCTTATGCTAATGTGCTACTGTACACATTACAGAGTTACATATGGTGGACATAACCATACAATCACTATCAGTCATATGCAGTTCCTGCGCATTCAACGTCTTATAATAACAAACTAGAGCTTCACTTTGGAAAAATAGCAAGTTGTCAAGTAAGGTGACCTATTTACTAATACATCTCACACATGCTGTGTATACTTTGCATGCAGCACATGCCGTTTGCGATGCTAAACAGGTGCTTGAATACAGCTATGCATTTAAATAAGGTGTTTTGTTTAAATTAACATATTTGCTTTTCCTAAAGCTGCAATGTTTTATAACTGAAACAAGGGGGAAAAAAACATCTGCTAAAAATAGCGTCATTTCTGTGAGTTGCCCTGTAAAGCCTAAATATTCATTCAGAACTCAGAACGGTCAATTGTCTTTATGCATTTGCACCACATGCACACAGGCTCCAAAAATACTTCTAATTTTCCTAATTTTTCATTTTCTTATTATTATTATCATCATCTTTTTATTTGCTTCCTACACTAAACCAGAAAGGTTCCAGATCCACAAATGTGCCCGACGTTTATAGTGCAACCTGACTGATAGTGGGAATTGACTTCAGAAATAATTAATTGTTTTAGGAAGAATTAAGAAATGTGTTGAGTTATAAATAATAAAACGGTTCAATGTTTGGTCAGATTAAAATAGATGAAAGCACCCTCTGAAATTAGTATTTAAAGCACTGCCAAAATTCAATAATTAAGGATTTAGACATTTAAAGTTTAGTTTTTATAACAAACAATTAAAAAAATTGGACTGAATAAGTGGTTACAGATAATGAATGAATGAATGATCTGCATTTGGGTGTTTGGTGAATTCATATCAAATGTAAAGTTGTATGCATGTGTTTGGCTCAGTTAAAGTGTTTTCTATGAAAAGAATTATCATAAACCTAAATATTAATTAATATATTTAGTTATTTATTAATATATATAGTAAGGTAAATTAAGTTGTACCTATAACAAAGAAAACAAACAAACAAAAAACTTGTGTACATTTAATCCTCCACTGGAACATAATTTTTTATAATTTAGAACACAGTGGTTATCAGTCTTTTTAGATGAAGTACCATCCGTTATGAAACCGAAACCTCCACCATCTATGATTTTTACCACAGAAACATGTGGCCCCTGGTTCTCCCTCGGTTCCAGGGGCATAAGGCAAAATCTTGCTTGAATTTTTGCATAATGAGGCTAAAAATAATTACAAAAATATATAGAAAATACAAATAACTATAGGTCTAAATTGAATGTTTTAAACACAGTAATACATTTATGAGAACATTTAAAATTTAATATCAGTTATGTGCTTTAACAGGCTACAGGTGAAAATAGAGTGGCACTGAGAGCAGGCCACAGTGGGTCCCTGTGCTTGTAGCAGTAGGTGAAGGAGGGGTGGCGCTGTGTTAAACCTTGTTTTAGGGTTCTAATGATGCAAAGAATGGCCATGTTTTCTTTCAGCTGAGTGTATCCTTCTGTTTTATTTTCACATGTACTGAATTCTCGGGGGGGGGGGGGGTGTATATGTAATATAATATATATATAATCATGTATAAAACAATGAAATGTTAAAGCACAGCCTGTCCTTAATTGGAATCTAGGGGAACAATGCCTACAGGAGGGCAGTGCATTAATGTTCAGGGTCTGACTCAATGCTTGAAAATTTAGACAAATATATATTTCCAAATTCAAGAAGCTTATGTAAATTTTTAATGGCATATTTGATATTATCCAACTGTAAAACCACATCAGATCCTGAGGTCACTTTGTTGCTTGTAAAGGTACTCAATTTACAATTTTTCTGAATTGTATATCAGTCATGTTATTTATTGCTTGGCAATGTGCTTTTCCATACTTCCATATGAATCCATATGATATCCGATATGATCTGGATAGATTGACATGATTAATGAATAGACAGACTGTAGCGTCAGTGGTCTAATTTGGTTTGGAGCTAAATGTGACATTAGCATTCTGTGCTTTGAAGAAAGATTTTGGTTTAACTGAGCAAGAAATCTGGACTCATATTTAGTATTTCAGTATTCTACTGAGCATTTAAGACTGCAGTCTTATCACATAATCTGCTTTGGAAATGTTCTTATAGTTTCTCTAGCTCCGCAGTGATCATGTTCAAGAACATTTAGTTAATAGCCAGTATGATATACGTTGGTTTGATACCAAAGTTATCTCTCTCAATACTTCAACACTAGTGAAAGTGTGTTATTGTCACTAAAATGTAAAAACAGTGTAAATGTACCTTTTAAAGGTATAACAGTGGTTTTAAAGTGTAGTTGTATTCCCTAAAGTTACATTGCGTTATTTTGAGCAGTGGATATTTGTGTGATTTTATTATAGAAATGTGTAGAAACTCTGCACTCACCACGACCCTAAACTGAATAAGCGATTACAGACAATGAATCAAATAATAAACCAAGTTGTGGAGATGAAATCGACAGAGTTGTAAAATCCACAGTTACAACATAATAAAGTACAGTTATGTACAGTTCTAAAGGTACTGAATATGTAACCTTGAGAGTATCCTTGAGCATCAGTATTGAAAATGTTAAAGAAACAGATGCCTTTTGACATTGCTAATGAAGTGGAGCTAATAATGGGTTTTAAGTCAAAACTTACACTTCTACCAACAAAATTTTACCTTTTTCCACATTTTCCAATATGACATTTTTGTAGTTTTTGTGAAATATTCAACAATTGATTCAACAAAAGCTATTCATCATTCCCTTAGATACAGATGGGTTTTAATGCCTGGTTCTGTCACTAGGTTTAGGCATTTAACTCATGTTGTCTAATGAAATTAATATTTTGAATTACACATGAGCTGTAAACACACTCAGGTTGAGAACACTACCATAAAGCATAGGACACTGATCATTTTCTGTAATAACTATGCATTTGCCTTTAATGTTTAAAAGATAAACCTTCCATTTAACAAGCCTTATGTTAAATGGCTAATTCCCTCTGACCCTGTGTTTGTTTTTGTGTGTAAATTTCTTAAGCTTGTCTTCAGAGAACTACTACCTCCTGCCATGAATAGGTCTTCCTTTTTTGTGCATATTTCATATTTGTGTTTTGGCCGTCACCAAGGTGAACTGACAGAAGGCAGTAATCCATCAGCCCTACTTTGTGCTAGATTTTTTACATCAGCTTGGTGTCTGCACTTTGAAATTCTTGGCAAGCTGAAATTACAGAGCGGCGATGAGGGATTTGGTGGAGTTCTCTGCCAGATTTGGGAAGATTTGATTAGTGGAGGTTTAGTGGATTTGGAGGATGGAGGATTTGGTCGTGGTGACATGCTGGTTCCCCTACAGGACACTCTGTGATCACAGTGAATTGAGAAGAACTGAGAACACGAGGCTGTACGCCTTCAAATCCCAAAAGAAGCCAGTCCTCTACAAGAGAACCAGGGGATGCACTGCCTCAGCCCCAGTCCCAGACATCCGGATGGACAGCAAGTCACACTGGCCGACAATGAGCAGCAAGAAAGGAAGATGCAAAGTTTCTGGGTGCAAAGGCATACCCAAAGTTTTGTGCGTTAAATGTAACGCACACCTTTGTTTCACCAGGCAAAGCAACTGCTTCCTGAAATTTCATACAGAATACTGTTGAACGGTGAGCTGGTCTCATTACAGTAAGTCGAACCTCAGACTTTGTAGGATCCTGGGTGAATTTTTGATTATTTACTTATAATTATATTGGATTTAAGTGGATTAGTGATAACTTACCACCTAATCATTTCAATCAGAATTTTGTCTGTCCACAATTCTGTCTCAGACACGCCATGCTGTATGCAGCAAGCAGGAGAGCATATGAGCGAAAGATTGTATTTGGCTATTTGTTTTATTTTATTATTATTATTATTATTTTTACACATTCCCTTGTAGTCTGATTTTGGATATTGATTAAACCCATCCATTGACATGACATATGTCCAGGAAATCAAACTCCTAAATCTAATCACTTACAAATGGTTTAGCTACAATTCTACACATTAATTTACTAGACAAATATTCTATTAGTCTCCACCTCCATCTCCAGTTACCCCAACGCCATTCGCGTTTAACTTTAAACCCCCACGCCACAAGCTGATTGGAGTTCTTTCTTATCTTGGTTTATGGCATTTGAAACCCTGGCTGTCTAAATTTGCCTGTTAAAGACTGTCTCTGGAACACTGCACTTTAAAGCAGATATGCTCTGCCATGGCCGATCTATTTTGTGATTTTTTTTTTTTTTAATTTATTTTGCTAATTCTGTAATAACAATATTAAATAAATTATTACACTTTTTCAAACACTGAGGAAACTGTGTCATTTTGTCATTTTTGTCAAGTGGGATCACACGACCCTGATCCTAAATGTTGAATGCAAGGTGACAGAATAGCAAAGTGAAACAGATGTCCTTAACATCTGTTTTGAACAACCCTAAGTTTGATCTGTTTAGTTTCTTCAGTTCCGAGCGAGTTCATCTGTGGCCCAGAGTATGGAGCCTAATTAGTCTCACTCTCTGTGGGTGTGGACGAATTCTCCTCCAGTGTTGGGCTGTACAGTGATGCATAACAGTGTGACAACTTTGAGATGATGACTTCACATGTCTCATAGGAAGCAGGTGATAGCCTTCCCCTTCCCCAGTTTGGTAGCATTGTGTGATAGGGACCAAAAATGTGGGTCGGAGGTACATTGACATAGCAGTATGGCATCTTCATGAACAGTGTCAACAAGTAAGAAACAACAGAAATATTGTTTATTGAAATTAGTAAACGTTATATAAACCTCCTTGAACGTGGATGGACTGGGGAGTGTCTTGAGATTTTACGTACTGGATGATAAAAATTAGAAAAGAACAGCCAGCCAATTGCATCACCGATGTCAACTGAAAAGCTCCGTCCCTCACCAGTGCATGTAAGATCTGTTTTATATTTATTCCTTTTTAATCATGTTCCTTTAAAAATGTTCTCTGTATAGTCTTAATGTATTTTTTTGCACATAATCTATATACAGGATCAGCCATAATATTGGAATGACATTTTACTTTATAAAATGTCTGTATAGTTGCACTTAAGTAGAAGTTCGTAGTTGTACATTTAAAGCCTGCAGTCCATCTGTTCTTCTTCAGTGGTCAGGACCAATACAGTGCAGAGAAACTGTTGTGGTATTGGTGTGTTATTGTGTGAGCATGAGACTATTCTCAGTCCAGCCTGTGGTAGTCCTGGCCACTGAAGGACAGCGTTAAAGGAGGCTGAAAATGTATGCACAGCAACAGGTGGTTAATAGTCCAGTTGTAGGATTACAAAGGGCACCTGTTTGGTAAGTGAAGCTGATCAATGGAGTGTAGAAGCAACCAGGTCATTCTAAACTTTTCTCAGCCTTGTGGAGTTTAAAAACTTTGAGGAACACAGCTAAAGATTTAGATGGACATATTTATTATTGATTAATCCATTCATATATCATTTATGATTTACATGGCTTGGATTATTTAATTGCTGTTCCTTTTATTCATTTCAGTTTTCAATACCAGTCTGGGGCTGCAGTGCTTCTGCTCAAAATGTCAACGCTGAGTGAAGGAGCTTCAGATTGACTGCATTGATTTCCTCAACAGCCGTCTAAGCTCCGCAGTCTAGGTACATGACAAGCTTCACTCAAAATTTTTAAATGCCATTTATCTTTATATCTGTTCAGTTTCCAACTTTTAAATGGAGCGTATTCTAAAACGTTTCCACAAGGGAATTATCTGTGACATGATTTGGTCTAAATAACGCAGGCATTAAACACCACAGCAGTGTTTTCCCACTCTCTAAACAGCCCTTTAGAGTAAATTGAGAATCAGAATGTCTGATTTTTGGCTGTGTTGGCTTGGTTCTCCCTTTTTTCTTCTCCATTATAGATTTTGCCCTATTTAATTAGTGCAATTCAATCTTCTCACTTGTTTTGTTTTGCTCCATTAAATTTCGACTTTGTGCACTAATCACTTCACTTTTTATAAGAAGCGGCACAAAATCAGTACGACTCATTTTATCCCATGATTCAGACTTGGGCAGCTCATTTAAAACTGACCGGATGGTCTTATTTCACAGTTTGTGGAATGGAAGGGTATCTGCACATTCATTTATTCTCCGTAATCGCTTATCCAGGGTCACGGAGGGTCCGCAGCCTACCCGGAATAATTGGGCGCAAGGCAGGAACACGCCCTGGAGGGGGCACCAGTCCTACACAGTGCGACACACACTCACACCTACAGACACTTTTGAGTCGCCAATCCACCTATGCGTGTTTTTGGAGCGTGGGAGGAAACCGGAGCACTCGGAGGAAACCCACGCAGACACAGGGAGAAAACACCACACTCCTCACAGACAGTAACCCGGAAGAAAACCAACGCAGACACAGAGAGAACACACCACACTCCTCACAGACAGTCACCCGGAGGAAACCCATGCAGACAAAGGGAGAACACACCACACTCCTCACAGACAGTCACCCGGAGGAAACCCACGCAGACACAGAGAGAACACACCACACTCCTCACAGACAGTCACCCGGAGGAAACCCATGCAGACAAAGGGAGAACACACCACACTCCTCACAGACAGTCACCCGGACACTCGAATGTGACACTACCTGCTGCGCCACCGTGCCGCCCTTTAACCTGCACATGCACTGAAAAATGGGAGTTTCAATAGTATTTTTTTTAAATCTGTAGATTCTTGCAGAAAATCTAATACAACAATTCGATTTCATATCTAATAAATTGTATTCACTGGAAGAACAAAAGCAACACCCATTTCAAAAAGTAGGAGTCCCTGAACACTACACAAAATTTGTACCTTAAAATTATACCTTTTGAAATCATTAGGGGTTTCTAATAGTAAATTGTCAGATGTCATAGAGGGCTGCATGATGGGAACGATTAAGTGTCATGTTAAGAAGATGATAATATACACCAATCAGCCAAAACATTTAATCATCTCCCTGACCATATCTGATCCGGACCCCAACAGGACCACTACAGAGCAGGTATGATTTTCCTGGATCATTCTCAGCTCTGTAGTGACACTGTGTGGTGCCAGTACGAGTGGATCAGACAAAATAGTGCCGCTGGAGTGCAGAATCATGGAGGTGATCATACTGTAGCTGAACGGTGCAGGCTGAATGCCGAGCGGCGAAGTTAATAATATAAATATAAAAATTCCCCCATAAAAAGCTTTCTTATATCTGTGATATCTGTTCATGATAAATTTCAGTTTATGAAATACGTCACTACAAAATAGTTCTGCATAAATGTCACAATTTGTAATTTAAATCATGTGTGTTCAGAATTGGGATTTTCTCTAATGAAACACTGTCGTCTGTTTCTTTTCCTGTTCTAGGAGGAAGAAGGCATTTGCTCTACTGCATGGCCCTGCAGATTTTGATAGTGAAGTTTGTAGTGATAATTGTGAAATTGAGATGGCATAGTGACAAATAAATCCCTGTTCAGAGGAGGCAGGCTTTCAGAAATCTGTCAGTGACTATCTTTGCTCTTTGCAAGTGTAAAGAGAACATGGAATAAAGAGTTGTTGTGGGGTCAGTGAGGCACTTATGAGAACAAACCTGGTGATATTAGTCACAAGAGTGATTCCAAGTGATTTATCTCCTATGCTGTTGCATAGAGGTACTTAATAGCTCATGTTCTCTGCAGTGTCGTTGATTCTGATCTTAACACACATTCAAAACACTCCCAAACTTTTATGATCCCACCTGGTGTGCCCTTGTCTTTTTGTCAGACAGGTATTGTGTTTATATGCCAGATGGGACTACACTGTTGCAGTTATAAGAAGTGTAATATGAACATATTGTCTTTAAGAAAACAGTGCAATAAAGTTGTGATCGCAGCTCGTTTCTCACACGGATTGTACAGTGATGTGGTTATTGATGTTCATTATTATTTGCTCTACTCCAAATGTCACAGTCCCATCATTTAATTCAGTCACATTACAACTTCAGCTATAAACACTGAACAGTTCCAGAGCACTTTGAATGTCAAGAGTGGCTGTTAAAGGGTTAAATCTGATCTCATCACTTTAAAATAACATGTATGCAAAAAGTTTTTGCTAAATTTCAATCAATGTCGATTGTAGACATGTGAAAAGGGCTCGTGGAATAAGCAAACTACCAAGAGTTGGAAGAGAAAGGAAAATGGAGCAGAAGATCGAAAATCAGAGACTGTTTAGAAGGAAGGACAGACTTCCAGGCAGAGTGCAGCTGCATGAAGGAGAAAGCCTTCTGACACGTAAGCACAAAAGCAGATGTGGTCTCGTGGCCAGATGTAGTCTCACAAGGCCAGATGTTGTCTTTTAATGAGAATATTTAGTTAAATGTTATGTCGTTTTTTCCTCTGGATGGTACCTACTCTACTCGCTTGGTACCTGGTTGGTTTTCCACTAAACATCCCCTGTGTTGTAGCCAGTGATGTTGCCAAATGCCATAATAACAACGGCAGTGGTAATGTTAAGCGTTGTTTACTCATTGTATATTCAAGTTACAGCTCCACGCCCCAGCTCACACAGATCTGTAGAGATTTTATTACTTATTGCTCCGTCCAGCTCTTGCTGGAGTGTTCTGTTAACCACCAGAGTCCAAGGAGCATTGAACCTCTTCAAAAGACCATGGCGTAATTTTATGAACGGATAAAAACTAGTGTAGTTTGTAGCTTAAGATGTGGTATTGTTTTGGTAGCAGTGGAAACCACAAATCTTTAATAAACTGACCACAAAGTTTTCTCAAAATGAGATCACACCAGGCCTGTGAAACAAATGAAATAGAGATGTATTCACTTTGATAAAATGTGAACGGTAGACTTCATTGCTACTGCTGTTAATGTTGTTTCGTTTTTTTGTGATCAAGAGTTCCAGGCAAGCCAGAGGAGCAGGACTGAGGAGAATACCTTGGAAATGTACCGAAGTCAACCTCAAGCTCTTAGCCTTGTGGGAGCTAATATGTGCGTAGTGTGCGGGAGGACTTTTGCCTCTCGAGGACTGCTGAAAGTTCATCTAAGAGTTCATTCGGGAGAGAAGCCATACCACTGCAAGTTCTGTGACAAAAACTTCAGGCAATCAAGTCACCTCAACGTGCACGTTAGGATCCATACAGGAGAAAAACCATACAGCTGTTCCACCTGCGGAAAGAGGTTCAGTGACGGAAGTGCATGTAACAGACATGTTAGGGCTCATGTTGAAAATTCTCAACAATAAGGATTCAAAAGTGTTTTTATAGAAGCAGCTCTTTGAGAGCCATTATTCCCCACCTTCTGAGATTTTAGAAATTCAGAATCTGCTTCTACTTTTTTTTTTTTTTTTTACTGACTGTTTTCATATTTTTAGACTTGAGACCTTTTAAAACTGGTGTTTTTCATCAGAACTCTAATGTAATGTGGATTAGCTTTAAGGACTGCACTGTGTAATTTTTATTTTATTATTGTTTACTGTAGCGGTAGTATGAAAGGTCGTTATTAACAAATAAAATCTACTTAACTCAAGCGCGTTGACATTTGTATCTCCTACTCCGTGTGACGTAGAGAAGAAATTCTTTTTTTTTTCCCTGACTTCTCAGGTCAGACCCTACAAAAAAGCCTCAAGAACCCATAAGCTCTGCCCAGCTTAGATTTTGAGCTAATTTGCATAATATGCAAAATCACACAAATTTTTAAGCGCAAACTATTTCCTGGAAATGTACGCAATATGGACATATGTGGTATCAGCTGAATCCTAAGAACCTGAACATTTAATAATTATCCAGACTCTGCCCAAATACAGGGGTGGAGCTCACGTTCCAAAAATCAAACAAATACAGCTATAACTCACAAATGCTTTCTCCGAATGTTACGATACTGCACATGTTTGATCCCTATAAGGGTTGGAAGTTACGATTACTTGGTTGTGCAACTGCAAGCCTAGGGGGCGCAATAACATAACTGTTACCCTTCACAGGATTGTGCGAATGACATGACGATCGGTATGATTCTATGATGATGAAGTCATAATCGAAAAAACATGGCCACCATCAGCCAATCAGATTTCAGCAGCTGTTTAACAATCTTAACAAGGTCCAATCATCATGACACTTGAATGGCATGTCCATGGCAGCACTTCCTAAGCACATAGAAATATTCATAATGATAGCCACTAGTGGGTGAAATTCAAAATTTCAAAATGGAAATATGAAATATCTCAGCAAAAATTAAACATATCGACAGGCAATTTGTTGTACTGAGTACTCTGCATAGTGTCTTACAACTTTGCAATAACAACTATTGTCAAATGCATAGTTTATTCACAAAAGTCAGGTATGTGAAAATGGAGCCAAATTTGTCCTATCAATAAACTGGTATTTTTGCAATCAGTATAGGCTGTAGGTAAATAAATTTTAAAAATTTGAACTTTTGACATGCTGTTGCGGCACTTATTCAACAAATATGCATGGTCGGGGCTCGATGCACTCTTTGAACTATATCTCAAACAAACTTAGCCCAAATCTAACAAAACTTGATACGTGTGTATGTCAATACTCTGAAGTTTTGTGGCAAATGTGACCAAAATGCACAGAAAGGGGGTGCTACAGTTGGACAGCAACTGGTTGTGTAGGTTTTTTTGGTTACACCGCCACCTAGGGATGTAGTACCAGCAAGATGAGATATATTCTGAAGCCTATAGGACAGGAGCTTGTGCATTTTCATAACATATATCTAAAGCATTTTTTAGTTACAGCTGTTTTTGTGCAGTTTCGAAGGAAAACTGCACAGCTTTAGAATCACACAGTAATGAAGGTTCCACACTTTTTTGATAATTATTAAAGTTCAGGTTCTTAAGATTCTCGTGATACCACCTATGTCCATATTGGGTTGTTATTCAGGGATGAGTTCGCGCTCAAATATACGTCAGTTACATCTCATATTATGCATTCAAACTACTCTCTATTACGCTCAACCCCTCCCTGTCACATCCAGCCGACAGTGTCCTGTGTCCACTGACGAAGGACTAGAGGACAGTCAGCACAATTTGTGATGCAACAGATGAGCTACTGTCTCTGCCTTTATATCTATAACCAACAAAACAGGTGTATCTAATATTGTGGACAGTGAGTTTACACATGTTAAAATCTCCAGCACCCCTGCTGTGTCTGATCGCCTCATGAGAGCACAACACACACTGCCATATCACCACAATGTCAGTGTCACTGCAGTGCTGAGAATAATCCACCACCCAAATCATATCTGCTTTCTGGGGGTCCTGAACATTGGGTCAGAATCCAGGGTGAAACTCCAGAGTGATTTCTGTGCTATATGCTGTCTCTGTCATCCACTACTCCTTCCTCTCACATCTCCACAGAGACACCAGAACACCAAGGACCACCTTAAAAACACTACAAAAACAACCCTAAAGTGTGGCTTCTATCTCAGGAAAGGTCACATGCTGACGCATTGTTCATCTTCCAGCGAATACTTGGTCCCTGTGTTTGTTTGTTTGTTTGTTTATTTATTTATTTGTTTTATATCAACACTCCTATTGTTTATATCAACACTCCTAACTCCTATTTGCACATATATTCTGTTTATTACAAAACAATTGTTTATTTATTGATTTGTGTGCTACTTGTTTTTGAAAAAAAAGGTACATCACACTTACATAAGCCTTTCATTACAACTGACATAAACATATATTTCTGTAAAGACTTTATTCAACCAGGGTCCATTTTCACAAAATCTGCTTAAGTAAACTGAATCTTTTGAAGTGCTTTGACACCTGCTGTTTGTTGGAATACGTCTGTGTAGATGTTTGTCTCTTGTTAAAGTTTTATTTATTTGTTTGACTTTATTTTCAATCTTACCTTTTGTCCGTATATTATTTTTGATAGAATTGCACAAACAGAGCTGTGTAATGTGACCAACTGTCCTTATTAAGGATATATTTGCATAAATATTTTAATGTTGCGACATGTGTAAGATAACTACATATATAGATGTGGTTTAATGTTATAGATGTACACCTCAGACTACTGCACTACACTATTTGGTACTGTGGTCCAAGGTGCCGGGTAAGTTATCTGATTTTTTGAAATGATAAATTTGTTTACTTCAAGATCGTGATGCTTTAGAATACTCATGAAAAAGGTCAAGGTATTAACTAGGTGCAAATAGAGCAGCCATCATGTTTTTATTTACAATTTATTGGTTGTTATTATTTTTTTATTTATTTGTTGCAAGTTTGTCCTCATTTTTTAGTTTAATTCAATTTGGTTTTGGTTTGGTTTTATTTCTGTTTATTGTATTTTGATGTTGCTTTTTTTTTTTACATAGAAAATAAACAAGTTTTCTTCTATTTATAGTCCCATATTTCTTAATATGCAAGAAGTTTCATAGCAGAACCATTTTCAGCATCTATATTTCATATGCAAAATATATATATTTTTAATTGATCTAAAATCTTTAACAGTTATTGTTGATCTATCTCTCGGATCCCTCTCTCTCTCTCACAAATATTTCCTGTTGATTTTGATAAGTTAGAAACGAGCAAGAGTTTTAGCTGGAAATGTTTAAAGATGATTCATTTCTCCTTCTCTGTGTCTCTGTCTGTGGAGTTACCTTTCTATGTTGTTAACATGTGTTTCCATGTTACCATGTCCCTGCCTATTTTTTTGAACATCACACTACATTTAACAAGATGTACAAAATCTACCATACATACACATGTGTACATGCGTAGCAGAGAAAGTTTAAAATGTACTTGGCCAAGTAGGCCCTAGGATTTTGAGTGCACAGTGCTAACAGTCTCCGTCTTGAGTTCTGCCAGACGTGTGTATAAAAGCCCAAGAAGGTTGGAGTATTACGGATGCAAGCTTGAAATTTATCTTGAAACTGCTGATGGCGAAGGTGGTGGGGGGACGGCTGCGAGTGAGTTGTAGCTTGGCCCGATTTGAAATCCATGGCAGACTGCTTCAAAAGGGCAAAACGATGGTCCAGATCATCCAATTAGACTGAAAAACTTGAATGTAAAGGAAACTGATGCAGAGAAAAGTTTCCACACGATGAATACCAATGCCAGGCCTGTTAGGTCTGGAAGCTGAAGAGAAGAATTACCCACTTTTCTCCAGTTTTTTGATGAAGAACTGTGGACTGACTCTAGAAGAGCTTAAGATGGATGGAGTGACCAACCACAGTCTGTTTTTGAGAGAGAGAAAGATGGTAATACATATGTGGGAAAGGCTACCCCTATTTAAATTCCCATGTTGTTTCCTCAAGGAAAAATGGCAGATTGCACGGCCGTTGGCAAAATAAATTGATGTGACTGGGCTTAAAAAAGGATGGTAGATTGCAGTTTGGCTGTGGAAAACCTAATCTTAATATGCTTTCCATTTAAGGTGCTCTGCCCATTGATGATGCCCTTGGCCAAGTCCCTGACTTTGTGGGTTCGCATGCTAGATTTGTGTAGCGTTTTGCTAAGTAAGTGGCACTAACCACAAAGTTGAAGGAAGAGAAACACCCTGCTTATATTGAGCTGTGGCAGATGCAATTGAGTGATGTGGACCTTTCTTCAGATATAGCAAAAGCTGGTCTGGGTTGACTGGGAATGTTTGTCAGAATGAGATGGCCTGTTAGATCACTTAGGATGCAGACTGTTGAATGTCAGTTGTTGGTGCTATAGAATGAAGCACAGTGTTGACTTTTCTTGGGCAAGCATGGGTTGGCCTATTTGGTGTTTGTAAAACCATAAAGTCGCTGAGACAGATTTTCGTGACCGTAGTCATTTGTGCATTGCTGTTATGCCTGCTCAGTCAAGAAAGGACTAGAAGAGTGCTCCCACATACTATCCTCATGGCAAAATGTTCATGCTCCTGGAAGTCTTCTTCCATTTCATTATACCAGAAGAATGCAAAGAAAATTCAAGGACAGATTTTGATTGAAGTCTGTTAGCAACTGGATATTGAAGAAACCAAAACCACTGGTTTTAATTTTTTCTCTTTTTTTGCGGAGCAATTATTATGTCAAATAATACAACCACTAGGACATTATCACCTGCTGGCACCAATGGCACTCAGACATGCAATGGAACAAGAGAATACCAACTTCAGTTCAGTTCTCAGTCTTGAGAACAGCAGCAGACCTCTGTAGATCTTCAATACCTTAACCACAATTAAAACACTAATTGCAAAGAAACCCTTTGTGCCGTTTCAACCACCATCATTGTTCCAGTGTCCAAAGTTCTAGAATTTGAGTTGAAATGTGTTTGTTCCTCTGAAAAGTAACCAGGATGATTAGCACCTCACATTCACACTGAAGACCATTTTCTTCCAGGAGATGAGAAAAAGATAATTGTCTGAAACAGTGGCATAATGGCGGCATAGTGGTATTTGAATTGCACATTGAATTTCAAGCTGAATTTGAGCTGAGGGGAGATGGAATCGATTGCAACACTTGTTTAAAAAAAAAACAAAAAAAAAAAAAACTTACTCTCACATTTGTGTTTGCATTACCTTCCCATAATGTTTATTGATGCTCTTCTCTCTGCTTGTAGGCATTTATTTACCCAGGGGATTTTGGATGAAGGGAAACAACAATGCAAGCGTAACCTTCGTCAGAATAAGACCAACAATCAGAGAATTAAGAAAAATCTCTGTGTGGTGTGTGGGAAGTGTTTCAGCTCTTCTACCTATGTGAAGGTTCATCAGAGGATTCATTCCGGAGAGAGGCCGTACCAATGCCATTTTTGTGGCAACAACTTCCAACGGAATGGTCACCTTCAAACGCACCTGAGGATTCATACAGGAGAAAAACCGTTCTTTTGTCCTAAGTGTGGACGACGTTTCACAGACCAAAGTGTGAAGAACAAGCATGTAAAACGTTGTGGATTGGCCAGTTTAAAAGTATCTTTAACAAAGGGCACCAACTAGAAATTTATAGGCTTTTTGAGGCTTTGACGTGTTAATTAAGAATTCTTACTAAGCGTTCATCATGTGCAATTCTCTGCAATATTTAAGATTTTTGGTGTGATTATACAATCATTTCTTTAGTGAACTAAGCAAAGCCAATTAGATAATATACACCTTGAGTTGAATAGATATATCTATGTCCAAAGGTTTGTAGACATGTCTACATTAATTTGTCAGTTGTACATGCTGAGTTTGTTCTCCATAGAAACTATTGACCAATAGAAGTAGGAAACTCCCTGTGACAAATTGTATGCCAATTGCCAAATGGCATTGGCAATCCAGAACAAATGACCATCCGTTGGATAATTTGACAGTCCCTGACTAATGTTCATGTGGCTTAATGCAATAAATCCTCACATCTGCTAATAACTTCTCAGAAGAGTAGAAGCATTTACCGCGTCAAATGATGGGACAAACCTCCCATGAAAACCTTTGGCCATATCTTTCGGTCCTTATCCCTGTAACCATTTTGCTTGGCTTTCCTGACTCGATTTGACATGGTCTCCTTCTCTTCTTGAACTGATCATAGTACCTCATAAGTCCTTTGGCTGTTGTTCTGTCACACCATCTCGAAAAACCAAACTACAGCCTTACTTAATGACCCTTCATCCTCTTATCAAGGGGAGCTCTTAACACTGGACATCTTATATTGTAACCTAATGTTCTGGAGAATGTGACTCTTTCTTGGTTGTCTTCATGTCTAAGTTAGACTAGTTTTAGTCACATTTCATGGGGCACTATTGCTCAGTGTCAACTTCTTCTTTTTTTATTTTGACTAGTGATTGCCTGATTTTATTCAGGTTTGGTCTCACTGCAGCATTCTATACAACAGTATTCTCATAGACCACAAAGCAGTAAACCATGATCACTTGACTTTAGTTGGCTGAATTTTTGCAAGAAAAATCTCATTCTTTTCAGTAGAATTCACATATCCTGTTCTAATGCAGATCCAAAAGGGTGGAAATGAATAATAGCTGTGTTTATACACAACACTTTTTAAAAAAAATAGTCCCAGCTGATTATAAAATTGTATGTAGATGTGAGGCAGCCTGGTGCACAATTAGATCAGTGGTTAAAATATTTCAGCCATGCCTCCCTTATGTAAATGACAACATTTTGAACACATGCTTGCACTTTTGCTTTCAGACTCAGCTGAAATTGAGGATAATTCATACAAAACTGCAACATCTATTTGTAAAAAAACAAACACAATAATAATAATAATAATAATAATAATAATAATAATAAGAAGAAGAATAAAGTGACAACTTTTACAGTGTTTCTCCTTCATTTGCCTTGCTGCCCACCCACCACCCCAACGCAACAGTTCTGTATCCCCTACTTTGGAAACAAGTGGATTCAATAGTATGTGATGTTTGTTTATTCGTGTTTATAGGTAGTGAGTTTGCTAGTTTCTTAGCTAACAGCAAAAATAGCACAGCATGCTTCGCCAGTCTTTTTCTCCACCAGTTTCACTTAGTAACGTGAAAATCACATGTCAAGTGTAACTGTGGCTTTAAGCCATTTTTTACTTTGATTGTACTTTTCTGTTCAAGTGTGACAAGTACTTCACATCCTGGTTATGTGACCAATAAATGGAAATAAACACATTCTGTCCTGTTTGCAACTCCTCACTGGCATAAATAAGTCTGTATCTATAAGATTATGGCATCTCGATATTTGTTTCAGTTCGGCAGTTTGTCTTTAATCCAGTACATGTGAAAGTTATATGATTTGTCCTCTGAAGGGCCTCTCTAATCTACTAAGATTCAACTGCTTACCACTTTATGCCTTCAACTATTTTTTATTTAAAGATAAGGAATAGTTCACTTAAAGTCTGAACTAATTTGGCTAAGGACTGTGCTAAACTTGTGTACAATAATGTGATAATTATATAATTGTTTCATATTTTTATTCGTGATCAAATTCAGTGTGTTATACTATCAGGATGTCCCATGGTTTTGTCATTTTCTTGTCTCGTAAATTTTCTCAGTTGTACAACACTTCGATCAGCTTTGTTATTAAAAGTGCTTTATAAAATGAATCTGATTTGATTGCATTTGTTTCAGACTGCTGAATATTTTTGCATTTATTTATCATTTTAAAATATAGCTCAGCTTGCACCCACTCAAGTCAACCTAGGGACAGGCTTGTCTTAATGGTTAGAGAAGAGGTTTTAGGAGTTTAAGGTCACTGGTAGTTCTTGCTGTAAATAGCTGATTCTTTTTTTGGACATTGTAGAGATTGCCTCATAATACAACATATAAACTTTAAACGCTAACTAATTGAGCACATCTCTGATCCATAGTGACCAGTGGCTACAATCCCTCTTTAGGAAAATAAGTCACTATTTTGAAGTGAAACATTAGAGGAAGCCAGCATTTTGAGATAAAAATGTTAAAATATGGACCTTCTGCTCCACTGCGTAGGTTAGTATTATTTGAGGCTACAATCCTTCCTGAAAAAGTCAGTTTGATTTTCCATTACAGTAGTCCTGAGTGACCTGAATGACTCGACCTCTGTTAAACTCTGTGGGTGTTGTTGAGACTGAAGGGCTTTTGTAGCTCACGGTGCTGGACACAGTGTGGGTCATGACCATGGGGCTGGATAATAGATACTCTTCTTACTCGAGCATTGACTCGAAACTGACCCTCTAACACGGACCACCGCAGAGCTGAGTCTCCCTCAGTGCGACTGCAGGATTTTTAGAACACGTACGGCAAAGATTAAAAAGATCATTTCAATATAAAAATCAAACTGGACTTCAATATAAAAATCAATTTTCAATCAAAGTTCTTGGGGATCGAAAAGTATGAGAGAGTTGTGGTTTAGACGGTTTAAAGATGGTGATTTCAGAGTTAGAGGTTGTGAATGTAGTGTATTAATACTTCAATTTTATTTTTTTATTTTTTGAAAGAAATGACAATTGTTGATTTTAATACTACACAATATTTACCATAAAAAAGGGTGAGAATGTATAACTTGTACACCTAATATCATATAGAACGGTGCTAAAATGTGCTGTTAATTTTCAAAAACCATCTACTTTCTCAGTTTCAACATTTTAAATATTGTCTTTGTACTACTTTCTATATAATATAAGGTTTAAATAGTTTGCACATCATTGTATTGTTTTATTTACACTTTGCATAGCATCCCAACAATTCTGAAAATGATAAAGTCGGACTCAGCTCTGTATTCATTCTTCTACTTCATCAGATTATTTTTTTACCCAAGAAGAAAAAAGGGGTCAAGAATTAAGTTGTATTAGAATCACACATTGAATTTCAGATGGCAGGTGTGTGTGTTTGTGTGTATGTGGTGGAGTGGGGGTTGGGAATACTGGGCTCATACTGAACTGTAGCTCTAACCGCGTGGAACTGGAATTGATCGTGCTGCTTGTTAACGTCATGACAGTCTATATTGGAATCATCTTCAAATGATGTTTATTGATGTTCTTCTCTCTGCTTGTAGGCATTTGTTTACACAGAGGATTATGGATGAAGGAAGACCCCAGTGCAAGAGTAACCGTCCTCAGACTAAGATAAACAATCAGACTGTAGGGAAACATCACTGTCTGGTGTGTGGAAAATGTTTCAGATCGTCATCTCAAATGAAGGTCCACCACAGGGTTCATTCTGGAGAGAGACCGTACAAGTGCTCTTTTTGCGGTAACACCTTCAAACAACACAGCCACCTTCAAACGCACATGAGGATCCACACGGGAGAGAAGCCTTTCTTCTGTCCGAAATGTGGAAGACGTTTCAAAGACCAGAGTGTGAAGAACAAGCATGTAAAGCGGTGTAAATGGCATCTGTGAAAGTATATTGTCCTGCAGTGAAGAACAGTTAATTTCACATTAATGGTCAGTTATGGTGTAATATCTCCAGCCAAGATGTTTTTAACAAGCGCTCCTACTGTCACCGCTGTTGGGACAAAACCTCTCATCTCCAAAATGGTAGCTGTTGAGGAACAGGGAAACAGCTTTTCCTCTTTCTCAATGCAGTGAGCGATTTGGTTAAGCATGCATATATATATTTTTTTTACATTACATGTGATATTTTCTCTCCGGTTTAGTCATATCCAGTTCAACACTCTTTTCCACTGCATGGTAAACTACTCGGCTCTACTCGCTTTTTGGTTACTGGTACCTGGTTTGTTTTCCACCAAGAGATCTCCCACCCAAAGTGTAGCTGCCACATCCATCTCACATGGATATTCATTTGTCTGGATATTATCTGGCACTTACCAGCACTCAAAATGTGAAACAATGCCCAGATCACACTAAAAACTGATGTTTACAGCTGATGTGAGATCCTAATTTTACTACGAGTTACAGGTGCATTGACTAAAATGACTTGGCATTAGTGACAGCTAAAAGAGTTGGGCGACAAAGTGAAGCTGCAGCAGGTAGTGTCACTGCCACACAGCTCCAGGGTCCTGGGGTTTGAAGCCCATCTATGTTCACTGTCTGTGAGGAGTTTGGTGTTAGTTTCAAAGCTGAATGGAAGAGAAGGGTTTTAGTGTTTTTTAAAAGTGCCTAAACCATTTAGTGTTCTTACATCGTGTGGGAGGAATTAACATTGACAGTTTAAAAAGAATTACATAAAGGTGTAAAAATCAGTTTTAAAATATTTTTTATTGTGTAACACCAGACATTCTCTGGTCTCTTTGTCTGGCTTTTGTCATTTCATAGTAACTGTTGTGTAAACTGAACAATGAAAATTGTCATCATGTTTAAAAAAAAAAAAATGAAGTGCTTTGAAAACGGCAAGCGAGAAGGATTTGTCAAGGCATCTGTAGATTTCCATCAAGAAAACATTACTGCAAAAATACGTGCATCGATGTGTTCAGTTCTTGGGGATAATATTGTATCCAAAGTATGTGGGGTTTAGTTTTGATGATTTAAAGATGGTGGTTTATGTTTTAGAGATTGTAAATGTAGTGATACTTCATATTCATATTTCATATTTAGGTTATTAAAAAAAATGAAAGCTGTCATTTACTACACAACTTACAATAAAATGACAAGCATGGGGGGTATTTTAATAACAATTATGTATATGAAGGTATAAATGTGTTTATCACCACTGCAAAAGTGCACCTCCAGTTAATATTGGATCAGACCATTGCCTATTGTTATTCCATCAGTCATAACTGTGTTATTAAGTTTTTTTTTTTTTTTTCACTTCTAGATTGATGTTTCGAAGTCATTTTTGTTTTATTAATTCTGTGTAAATAAAGGTATTGTGAAAATGGAAATAGTCAGGGTTTGAACTCTAACCCCCAGAATAGGGTAAAAGCAACAGTTTGGGGTGTGGGGGTCTAAACATTTATGTTTTATTATCCTTCTTACCTTTAATGTTAAATGTTCCAATAAATGTACAATATCCATGCCTGGAATAATCTTGAAATACAATTTCAAACATCTCTACACTGGAGCATACACCTCTCCTCTGTCTGCCTCACGCATGTTATTGGTCACGTGGATTGCGCCCTCATTAAGGTATCAGCTGAAGAGCCAGAGAAGGCATTATGCGTAAGTAGCTATATAGGTTTTATTTTTTTTTAAACACTTTATTGCCTTCAGTAAATCACTCACTTGAAGATGTTCATGTTAAATTTTACCGTTCCACCTTAAATTGGCATTGGCGACACTCAAGTTTCAGGTGCTTTAAACGTAATTTGTCAGATTTTAAGGTGGAACAGGACATTCACATAAGAAGCCGGTTATTTTTATGTGGACTATTTGTATTTTCTGCACAACGTAATCAAAAATGTATAAAACTCATCAAGAACTACAGGGGTTGGACAATGAAAGTGAAACACCTGGTTTTAGACCACAGTAATTTATTAGTGTGGTGTAGGGCCTCCTTTTGCGGCCAATACAGCGTCAGTTCGTCTTGGGAATGACATACACAAGTCCTGCACAGTGGTCAGAGGGATTTGAAGCCATTCTTCTTGCAGGATAGTGGCCAGGTCGCTATGTGATGCTGGTGGAGGAAAACGTTTCCTGACACGTTCCTCCAAAACACCCCAAAGTGTCTCAATAATATTTAGATCTGGTGACTGTGCAGGCCATGGGAGATGTTCAACTTCACTTTCATGGTCATCAAACCAATCTTTCACCAGTCCAGCTGTGTGTATTGGTGCATTGTCGTCCTGATACACAGCACCGCCTTCGGGACACAATGTTTGAACCATTGGATGAACATGGTCTTACTGGTGCAGTGTGCAGTTAATGAAGGTTGGCCACCAGGCTGCTCCAATTTAGCCATGAACCCTCCCACACTACAATGACAGGGGTTTCAGTTTCATTGTCTAACCCCTGTAGTTCAATGTAATGAATGCACCATTTTAAAGTGGAAGGGAAAAACTGAACAAGAACCTGACAACTTCATAATCTGGTGGCTGTATTAGTTGCTGCTGTGAGTAGTTCTACATTAAACACATCAGTGCAGTGAATCAGTACATTGATGTATAAAATCAGTTTATTTATTTTTTACTTTTGTCATTTAACATCATTCACTAAAAGAGACTAACAATAGCCAAGCTTCTATATAAAGGCATTCCGCAACTCTCCCCCTATCATTTCACATTGTGGATGCTGTAGTGGTCCCAGTGTGAATGGATGCCTGTGTACTGTATTTATCATTAATGTGCTGCAGACATTACAGTAAACAAGACTTTAAGACTTCAGTTTACTGAAGCACACACACACCTACTACCCCACAGTCCAGTGCTGCTAGATCTATACCCCTCTAAGCTGATGCTTGGCAATTGTCTTGGTGATAGGCTCATTTTCTGTGTCCCATTTTAGTTGATGCTTCTCTATGGATAATATATAAGCTGTAGATACACAGCTGAGCATCTGAGTCACCACTGGACGCACCTGAACATAGCTCTACCAACGTTTAGACATGCCTCCATCTATTTCTTCTGAGCATTCTCCTGTAGCGTCCAGCAGCAAGCACAAGGGGGCAGAAGCATTCCATCTTCAGTGCCTTATGTTTACGTGGGGGGCCTTAAACGGAATAAAATGAATAGTTTGTTATTTGATTTACTTTGATTTTCTTCAGAGCAGATGGAGCATTTGAGAGCCATGGCAAGCTGGTCTTTAGCAGTTTCATCAAATGGTTCACGAGCAGAGAAGAAATCCCTCCAGATGGGCATTCATTATCTCTCCTGGATTACCACTCTTATTTCGAATCTTGCATTGTATAAGCATTATTTATTAGAGTGTAGTGGGATATATGTGCGGAGGTTTGTGTTGCTGTAAAATTGATGCAGACTTCATAACTTTCCCAAGGTCAAGGCTTCTCTTCTCATTTATTTAAGACTTGACCAGCTGCAAAGATTCCGTGAATCATGTAAATCATGATCATTACCCGAGCACTTTGTAGTTCTAATATTACAGTGTATAGTCCATGTGTCGCTCCGCATACTTTGTTAGATCCGTTTCACCATTTTCTAAGACACCCAGGGCCCCCATAGGACCACCACAGAGCAGGTATGATCTGAGTGTTGGATAATTCTCATAAATACATAAAAAAATAAACTGAAAGTATGCAGTTTAAAAGAAATATAAATAACACCCTTAGATAAAACTCCTCTGATGATCAACCACCCAAATCATATCTGCTCTGTGGTGGTCCTGTAAAGGAGGCTAAAAAAGTATGCAGGGCAACAGATGGCCTACAGAGAGCATCTCTTTGGTCAATGGAGCTGATCAAATGGAAAATGAGAGTAGAGACAAGGGTGGTTTTTAATATTATGGCTTATTACAGCCAGTGAATATGCACTGAGAAAAATCTGGCATTATAATGTTATGCACTTTAGTTTTATGTGGTGTTATGCCCATAAGAGGAGGTATGTCAGATATTAAAAGACGTAAACGCAGTGTATCGCCTTAGAAACGCAGGAGTCATAGGGAGTCGTACTGATTTTTCATTTTCATTGAGCTTGGCCTAAATGACCCAAATGACTCCGGCTCTGTGTATGCTGTTTGAGCCTGAAGGGCTTTTGCAGCACACAGAGCTGTGTGTGTGTGTGTGTGTGTGTGTGTGTGTGTGTCATGACCACTGCGCTAGATAATGAATACTCTCCAACTCAACCACTGACTTAAAGATGACCCCCTAACACAGACCACAGCTAAAGCCAAGAAGTGTCCCTCTGAGAGTGTGTGTGTGTGTGTGGAGTGTGTGGTACACTGACGGCTCAGAAAGTGGAAAAACACTCGCTGGAACCTGGTTCTCCTCTTTTTATGCTGTCTTTAAATGAGACGTAATATGAAAAAAAAATACTTTATCACTGCATGAGCCTTCCCACCCATAAACTGTGAAACAAGCCCACCCAGTCACTTTAATGTGGGCTGCTTCAGTCTGTAAATATACAATAAAGCAATGTTTTTGCTCTGCTTCAAAGACTAGAATTGTCCCGCCCCCTTGTCTGAGTCTGTCCAATCACAGCCATCCTTTGTGTAAAGGTGCAAAGGGGGGTGAGTGAAAACTAGCTGCTGTGTGACTCGATTGTAGCTGCTGGCTGCCAGGGGGTGAGTTGTGTGTGGCTTTTTTATATGATTAGAAATGAGTCTGTATCTGCGCAGTCCCGATTGTGGCCAGTAGGCTTACCAGTCATCCCGTTCTGTACTGAACCCATACAGGAGTCAAGTCTATTACGACAGATGATTTGTTCGGGACCGTCATAAACACTATTCAATGGAATCCTATGTGGCAAACATTTTAGACTTTTAAGATCAGTGAGATACTCTCCCTCGAGATCTCATCTGAACAAATTAATACTACAGTTTTTTCTTTTTTAAACTGAAAAAAGCTAGTACAGCAAAATGCATGGCCATATTCTGCTTTGCTGCTATTCAGAAATGCTACTGACTTTTCCTTTGCTTGGAAAATGACAGGCAAGTGACTCCTGATGGATTAATAAATGTTGGCTTCATACATTCTGGCTTAGCAAATGACTGACAAGAAGAGTAGTATCTCATTGACTGAGGCCGAAAAAGATTGGCAGGTACAATAATGGCTCCTGGTTCCTACCTTTGGCGTCAATTATATAAACAACTAATAAAAAAACACCACTCCAACTCATCTCAAAATATTGGAAGGAGCTCAATAGCTCATAACTCTACTGATGCTTTATATCATTCTAGCCCACGTTTGGCATTGGACGTGAGCTTAAGCTCATGTGCAGCTTCACCAGAGTGTTTTTTGTTTCATCTGTAAATTTCCATTTGTAAATCTAGAGCATGTTCTTCAGAGACGTGGGAAATCAGCTACTGTGCTTTTTGAAAGCTGCTGTTAACACATTGTTACTAGATTGCTCAACACGCATAGAGAGCAGATTCCTCATAATCCACTGCATTGTTTGGTAAAAACCCAGCATGAGGTCGTCTCCAAAATTGTTCACTGAATTCAGTTCCCTTTAATAGTGCACTGTATAGTGAATGATATGTAGAATAGTGAATAGATAGACACAGGGAGTGTTAGAAAGTGGCAAAAAGAGCATCCTGATTTGTCTCACCTGTGCTTATTAGACTTATGAGGTTTCTCTGTGGGTGAGGCTTTTTATTGCAATGTTTTTTTTCTGGCCAACAGTTTAAATCATGAAGTGTTATGGCAGTGTGTGTGTGTGTGTGTGTGTGTGTGCTCTAAACTAAAACAGAGGACTCTATAGTATACAGCGCTGGTTTCTGGCTGTGTTCGCAGACACACCCATTTCACGAGGCGAAGCAAACTGAAAAAACCCAGTGTGTTTGGGGCTTTGTGCTACAGTTACAATGCTCTGGCCCGTGGACGGATGCAAACACACTCCCCCTCTTCAGCTGGTCACACATGAGCATAATAAAGGTGTTCCCTTCAATAGCTATCAAGTCCATTTTGAACATGGAATGAATGTTTCACACATTGCATTGTGGACCCATCATTCAAACACCAGCTGTCTCTCTTCTGATTGGATGGACACATTCTTTTTTTGGTCTTGGCACAACATTTTACTGCACAGCATCCTCTGGCCTTGACGCCGAGACCCCTCTTGCACCCCGTGGCCTTGTCTGACGGAACCAATGCTTCTCATTGAAAAGGAATGGGAATCGTTGCAGTAGTCAATGCGCTGGAGCAGTAAGTGCAGTGTGAGAGTCATCCTGTGCTCTGGTGGAGTCCTGGCCACTGCTGGGATTCGCCCAACCAAGGACTTGAGCACATAATCTCCTGATAAAACAGTAGCTGCACTGTTAGAGACCCCCCCCCCTCCCTCATGCCTTGGTTTTATCTTTATCACTTGAGTTACATGATAACAGGTCCCACTGAAGTTTCACCACCCACTGACTGACTCTTTCATGCAGTTCTGGAGTTCTCCAGGTCAACATTAACCATCTTAAGGAACAGGAAGAAAAGAACTCTTAAACGGATGAAGGGCTGTCTGAGGACTTGATGTGTTTTTGGGGGAGAGTTGAGATCATTAATCATCTGAACTTCCATTATCACAGCCATGGAGATGACATGCAGATGGGAGGAGAGATTGCACGGTTTGAAGCCCACTGAAAGATCTCCAGCAGTATCAGACGGCGTCATCACAGCCTTTTCCCTTTGTTCCTTTCAGTGCTTAAATGATTGATTCGGCGCTTCATTACCACTAAGCCTGGCTTGCAGTTAAAAGAATGTATTTAACTGAGTTGTTGCTTTTTCACAAGGCAACTCCGTAATCAACCAGAATGAAAGCACAATGGGAGAAGATATAACTCTTGGGCAAACATTGGGTGAAACAATAGCTGTTTTTTTTTTCTTTAGATGAAGGAAAGGGCAAAAAAACTAATTGAATTTAGTCATGACGTCTGTTGCTCTCACTCATTAACATGGAATAAAGAGCTGAACCAATTGCCTTGTTTCGTCAGCTCCAAATAGACCAGGGTTTAAGTGTTCACATCTTCATTTGGTGCCTGACTCCTCCGTCTTGTTCAGAGTGACATCAGTGACCTGTGTGAGGTCAGTCTTTTTGAGTTAGCATTTAACCTTGGCAAGGGTGCTCTGTTCAAGCGTGATTTCTTCTTCATCATCGTGTAAAACAGATTTATTGTAAGCGCAAAGCTGCAGGCGTGGCCAGTTCAGCAGAATATCACTGAATTTCAAGTTTAATACACAGCATTAATACACTTTGTGGCCATTTTGGTGGACAATTGCTTACAATTACTGAGCTGCCTTTAAAGGCGTGAAAGGTGCAGTATAAAGGAATGTGATCATTTTTCAATCACGAATATTATTAATGTTATTGTTATAATTACAGGGGCGGCACAGTGGTGCAGCAGGTAGTGTCGCAGTCACACAGCTCCAGGGACCTTGAGGTTGTGCGTTCGATTCCAGCTCCGGGTGACTGTCTGTGAGGAGTGTGGTGTGTTCTCTCTGTGTCTGCGTGGGTTTCCTCCGAGTGACTGTCTGTGAGGAGTGTGGTGTGTTCTCTCTGTGTCTGTGTGGGTTTCCTCCGGGTGACTGTTGCCCTGTGAAGGACTGGCGCCCCCTCCAGGGAGTATTCCTTGCGCCCAATTATTCTAGGAAGGCTCAGGACCCACCGTGACCCTGAATTGGATAAGGGTTACAGATAATGGATGGGTGGTTATCATTACAGTTCTAATAACCTTATCTAATCTTATTATAGTTCTTGGATACACCCAGGTCAGTGTCATGGTGAGTCCACAGTCGAACTGGAATTGGGTGCAAAGCAAGAATACAAATTATTATCATTATTATTATTATTATTATTATTATTATTATGGAAAAGTAAACTACAAAATTATATGTTCAGATGTGAAATGAAGCTTTATTTAAATGCACCTCAGAAGCCGAGACTTCCCTCTTGACAAAATGCAATCCAAAGCACTAATTATTCCTTTGTATGCTGAGAATATGAATATAATATTTTTATACTAGTTTGGACTCATTTGTGTCTCAGACGTTCCAGCTTTTCTGTGTTGCTTAATGGCAGGAAGTGCTATTGTCCGGATCATTAATAAATGTGTATTTTGTTTAGTGGAATTTGATTAGATTCAGGGCTGAAGGAAGAGTCTGAGCTGCAGCAGATGGTAAATTCTGATACTAACCGTCTCAAAGCCAGATTAACTGAAGCAACTGGATCAAACAAAAGACAGATCTGTGAGATAAAGAAGTAACAAATGTTAAAAGTCTTTCAGAAAATTAGCAATTAAAAGATCTGGTGGATTACTGTTCAGAATTACAGGCGCAGTCGTTTAATGCCGTTTTTTAAAGCACTGAAACCCAGGGTGTGTTCCTGCCTTGCACACATGAGTCCGGCCCCACAGCAGCACACTGGGAGTGTTGAAGCAGTTAAGAAATCAATGAACAAGTTAAACTACAGCTGAACAGTTGCTATGTAAGTTGTCATTTTAAGGAATACGTATAAACACAGCTTATGTCATAGACGGACACTTGCAGGACACCTACTGAGATGTACAGGGGTTAAACAATGGAACTGAAAAACACCTGTCATTGTAGTGTGGGAGGATTCATGGCTAAATTGGAGCAGCCTGGTGGCCAATCTTCATTAATTGCACATTGCCCCAGTAAGAGCAGAGTGTGAAGGGTTAATTAGCAGAGAGTAAGAGTACATTTTTGCTCAAAATATTGCAATGCACACAACATTATGGGTGACACACCAGAGTTCAAAAGAGGACAAATTGTTGGTGCACGTCTTGCTGGCGCATCTGTGACCAAGAGAGCAAGTCTTTGTGATGTATCAAGAGCCACGTTATCCAGGGTAACGTCAGCATACCACCAAGAAGGACGACACACACGCAACAGGATTAACTGTGGACGCAAGAGGACGCTGTTTGAGAGGGATGTTCGGGTGCTGACCCGGATTGTATCCAAAAAACATAAAACCACGGCTGCCCAAATCACGGCAGAATTAAATGTGCACCTCAACTCTCCTGTTTCCACCAGAACTGTCCGTCCGGAGCTCCACAGGGTCAATATACACGGCCGGGATGCTGTAGCCACACCTTTGGTCACTCATGCCAATGACAAACGTTGGTTTCAATGGTGCAAGGAGCGCAAATCTTGGGCTGTGGACAATGTGAAACACGTATTGTTCTCTGATGAGTCCACCTTTACTGTTTTCCTCACATCCGGGAGAGTTACGGTGCGGAGAAGCCCCAAAGAAGCGTACCATCCAGACTGTTGCATTCCCAGAGTGAAACATGGGGGTGGATCAGTGATGGTTTGGGCTGCCGTATCATGGCATTCCCTTGGCCCAATACTTGTGCTAGATGGGCGCATCACTGGCAAGGACTGCCGAATCATTCTGGAGGACCATGTGCATCCAATGGTTCAAACATTGTGTCCTGAAGGCGGTGCCGTGTATCAGGACGACAATGCACTAATACACACAGCAAGAGTGGTGAAAGACTGGTTTGATGAACATGAAAGTGAAGTTGAACATCTCCCATGGCCTGCACAGTCACCAGATCTAAACATTATTGAGCCACTTTGGGGTGTTTTGGAGGAGCGAGTCAGGAAACGTTTTCCTCCACCAGCATCACGTAGAGACCTGGCCACTATCCTGCAAGAAGAATGGCTTCAAATCCCTCTGACCACTGTGCAGGACTTGTGTATGTCATTCCCAAGACGAACTGACGCTGTATCGGCCGCAAAATGAGGCCCTACACCACACTAATAAATTACTGTGGTCTAAAACCAGGTGTTTCACTTTCATTGTCCCACCCCTGTATATATATTTATATACACAAAGTATACATACCTCTCTCTGCCTCTCTCTCTCTTTCTCACCCTCTATCTCTCTCTCTCTCTCTCTCTCTCTCTCTCTCTCATATATATATATATATCATTCTCTCTAGTGCTTTTTATAACCATTATTATTATTATTATTCAATCCTGCACACAATATGTCTTTACTCTACAAAATGTGAATAATGTGCCAGACAAGGGATGGAAGAAATGGCCATAACAAGCCAGCAAAAGTGGGGGAAGTGTAAAAAAGCAGAGGCAGAGTGAAGCCTCACCTCAAAATCTGATTGAGCTTTAAGGTGACAGCTCCCGGAGACAGATGTTTCTGAAGCAGAATCCACTTGATGTAGCTGGCAACACATCCTGCCAACACAAATCCAATAATCAGAGGAAAACGACTCCATGCACTGTAATGTCTACAGAGACGGCAGCTCAGAGAGAGAGAGAGAGAGGGAGGAAAACTGATTTTCATCGCCTTTATACTCTGTTTACTATATTATGAATATTTCAGGCATCGTATCCATGCATACGTCAAAAAGAAACAGTTCAAACGCAGGCCAGTCATTCCGCATCCTACTGTTGTTTGTCGTGATGATGAGGGAGGTTTGTAAAAGTAATGAGATGCAGAAAGACATCAAGGATTTTCTGCCGAAGGAGAGAGAAAGAGAGAGAGGGACGTACAGAGTGAAGTACAGAGCACTTGAGTATGGAGCCCGAGGTGGACCAACATTAACAACAAAATGGGCTTGTCTTCATCTTCTTTATGAACAAAATTATTAAAGGAGGACTCTGTCACACTGTCAGCAAGCATTTAAAATGGGTATCGCACTCCACATTCAAAACACTGGAGATTGTGTTTTGATTGTGTGAGACACTGTTGTCTACACTGCCCCACCCCCTCCCCAGACGTGAAGTTTTGACATGCGTTTTGTGAGTTTGAGGAAAACTCAACCACAAATGAGCACAAGGCGTGTTTAAGAACTTTGGACCATCGTAAGCTAAAAAGAATGTGCCATAATCTACCTGTTTACACAGGCGTATGTACATTATATAACACTTCGCTGCCATTTTCCTGCATTTTCCAGCTTCATATTTGACTTTTTCACATTAAATGATGTACTAGATGAAGCGGATGTTATCTTCCTTATTGACTGTTCCCTTCCACCTTATGTGTCAAATTAGGAGGCAGATCTTTGTATTCAGACGTTTAGTTCCACCTTAAATGGGTCAGTTTTTCAGGTTAGTGTTGATGTTAGTTTACAGATTCTTACATGAATTTGCTGTTCCACCTTAAATAGGCTTCAATGCAAGGTAAGATACCTTTTGAAACACCACTCTTTTTCCTCTCGTTTTCATTTAAAATACACAACCCATAGAGTTTACACCTTTCAAAGTTTTTGGGACTGAACACAGCTTTAGCGGTGCCTTAGACAGATTAGCTGAGTTTTTCCATTCCTTAGTGCACCATCCAGCTCTGACTGGATTTTTATTTTTTTGGCAACCTTACAAAAACGACGGCAGAAATTTACATGCTGCCATTGCATGTCAGATAAAAATAAATTAAAAAAAATAAAAAATAAAAATAATATAAAATAAAAATAAAAAATAAACTGTAGCTGCAAGATTTTATAAATGCGTTTGTACTGGACGTCTGCGTTTTTTACTGATTAACAGCTCTCTCTGGCCAATCAGAGCTCTGCAAGGTTTACACCTCACGTTTAGTCCCTAGTCAAGTCAAGCAGAGTAGGTACCATGCCGTGTAAAAGCACCAGTTTGGTACGTGGCCTTGCAGTGAAGAAACACATTGTGTACCCAAACTGCAGATGTTTTTTCTCAGCCCTGAGTCATTTTGACCTCAATAAATGAGAGAGAGAGGGAGAGAGAGACATGAATGAGTCATTAGAGCTGTGTCCTATACATGTAACACAACACACAAACACGTACACTTTGTCCTCACTGAGTAAGAACTTCAATTATTGATGCTGAAGGTTGTTGGTAGCTGACATTTCGGCACATTCACACAGTGAGCGCGATCGTCCGAGTGAAGAGCGCTACTAATCGTGAGCTGGGGTGGGCATTGCGGTGAATCCTTAGCATGTCCAGCTCATTGGTATGTTCAGGCCTCTCTTGATGGCAGGATAGCCTCAGGCGGGGCAGAGGGGAGAAACGCACTCAAGGAGCTAAAACGTCCATTACCGTATTGAACATGCACCACAGAACACTTTCTACAAAACCCCTTCAGCCTCTGGAATTAAATGGAGAGCCAGATTTAAAGGACCCATATCCCATATTCCTATTTATTCTTCTGGGACTTGTGTGGGATTAGACAACCACATTTAATTTCCAAACAACTCCAGGTTCCAGGGGAATTGGGTTCAATCCCAACTTGGGTTCACTGTTTGTGAGGAGTTTGGTGTGTTCTCCCAGTGTCTGTGTGGGTTTCTTCCTGGTGATCCGGTTGCAGGATGCTTTCTACAGTAAAATAAATAAATATAACACATGTTGGTAAGTGGATTGGCTGTGTGAATTTGCTCATAGGTCTGTGTGTGAGTGACTGTGTGAGTATGTGAAGCCCTTTACTGAAATCTGTGTAGCTATAGCTCCACCATAACAACAACCCACTGATTCACTGACTCCAAACCTAATATAAGCAACGATATTTAAGGTGGAACACTAAGTGTGAGGGAAAATAAGAAGTTTATCTTCAAGTCTAATTTATTATTCAATGTTTGACTTACCACAGAAACTCATTTGTAACTTGAGTGGTTTAGTTTTGTAGCACTTTTGCTTTGTGTATTCTTTCATGCAGTTAGCGCTCTCCTGAATTTGGCACCAGTTCCACCTTAAATCATCTGGAACTGCAAAAATAAATCAATATTACCCACCTATGGAGCAATTATAGAGCAACATCCACATCTTGGTTCATGCTTTTCAACATTTGAAGTTCCCTTAGTTGTTTAAAAGATACATTTTCTGTGCTGTGAGCAAAGAGTAAAAATGCCTAGCATATTGGACTGAGACACTTTTTTTTTAGTCATCTACTGACACTGGAGCTTTGTAAACACATTAGACCTATTTACAGTGAGCAAATAGACTGGAAAACATCAAATGCTCCTCAGATCCTCAGAGTTTTATAAAAAAGTGTTTTTTGAATGTCACCTTTAATGTAAGCATTTATAAACTAAAAGGTTGGCCAATTTAGTGTCATTTTTAGTACATTTACTACATGTGTCTTGTCCAACAGTCACAGTCCAACAGTGTCAATAGGTGTAAGTGTGTGTCTGTGTTGCCCTGTGAAAGACTGGCGCCCCCTCAAGGGTGTATTCCCCGCCCAATGATTCCAGGTAGGCTCTGGACCCACCGTGACCCTGAATTGGATAAGGGTTACAGATAATGAATGAATGAAAGTTTTCTTAATAAAATTAATTTTAAGTATACTGTTTTTGGTAAAGCCCCCATCCAGGGTGTGTTCCTGTCTTGCGCCCACTGATTCCGGGTAGGCTCCGGACCCACCTGAGCTGGATAAGCAGTTACAGACTATGAATGAATGAATGTTTTGGGTAAACACTGTCAGAGATGTTAGTATACGTCACTGTATAGATCCAGCAGATATTACACACAGAGTGCTAATTGATGGACTGTGTTTCCTTTTCTTATTAGCTACATTACCCTCTAATTTTCAGCGTAAAGCTATTGACGTGCACTCTAGGCAGCGAACATGTTTCTGCTAATTAGCAATGTTTGTGTGAAGGGAAAATTGTGTAAACACTATATGTAAGGTTTGTGCTTCCCAGCTGTCAGTGGGAGATTGAGACAAGGCACTTATGTAATGACAACGGATGGTATGCTCTGCTGTGATTGGTAATCTGCTATCGTTATGCTCATTATATCTGCTCTCCATCCAGACACTTCCCCTTTGACCAGACCTCCAGGCCAATCAAAGCCAAGGCCTCCCTTGCTGAAGTTCCGAACCGTCTCCATGGCAACCCCTCCTCCTTGGTGACAGGAGTGTTGCTGTTGTTTTTTTCTTGCAATTAAGAGATGAACTGCTGTACACACAGGAACCTATGGGCTTAGCTTAGAGCACCTTCCACTTTGGGTTACACATGCCACACACACACACACACACACACACACCCACAAACACATACACAAAACATTGTAATGCCATGCAACAGCACCACTAAAAGGCCCCAGGCAGAGACTAATTTACACATGGCTTTATGAATTCAGATACTTTATATTTCCCCCACTGTGGATACAGATGTTTAATCTCTTTCATAATCTCCACAGAAAAGCACTAACAATAGAACACACACTGGAACAGATGCACATGTCTTTAAGAACACCATGGCCAATGCAATGTGTCGACAAGACCAGTATAAACCCCCTATTAGTGTTGTCCTGTGGAGCAGCAAAACTGTATTTTCCAGAATGATGGGGCACCATCCAGGGTATTTGGGATGAGCTGGAGTTGGAGTGCCTTGTGTGATTCAGAAGTAATCCTCCAACATCAGTACCTGACCTAACTAATATCTATGTGGCTGAATGCCATCAGATCATTACTGCAGGGCTCCAATATCTAGGCTAAAGCTGGCCCAGAGAAGCAGAGGCTGTTATTGCAGCAAATGGGGACAAATACTATTCATTTCAGGACAAATGTTGTGGACACCTGCTTGTTCAACATTTCTTCAGAAATCCACGTTATTAATAGGGAATTAGAATTTTTGGCAAACACCAATGCACAGTTTGGACAACCTTCTAAGTCAGTACTCAGCAACACCCCATTTGGCAGATATCACAGATAGCAAAGGCTTTTTCTAGCCAGAGTGTCAGTGTTCTATTTTTGCTTTAGGAATTTTCACCCACTCTTCCTTTCAGAATGTTCCTAGCTCTGTGATATTCTTGGGCTGTCCTGCATGCACAGCCTCCTTAAGATCTACCTACAGATACTCAGTGATGTTTTAGTCAGGGGACTGTGAGGCCCTTTTGAAGAGTAGTTTTGAAACAGTGAATCCAGGGAAGAATGGATTTTGAGGTATGTTTTAGATCAATGTCCTATTGTCGAACTCAGCCTCTTTTCAGCTGCAGTTTCTTTGCTATTTCCCATTTTTTAACATTGGAATCCTTTCTTTCATCTTCCCCTGCTAAATTACCTGTGTGACCTGTGTGACTGACTACCTCTCAGTACCAAAGCATAACAGATCAACCCCAATAGCCCAGCGTTCTTTGGATCAAAAGCCACTTCATTTTAGTTTATTGTTGCCAATAAGCTCCATTTAAACTTCCTCTCAATAGTATCAAATTATTTAGATTTTACTTTGGAAGCATAATTATTCAAACACTGATATTTGATTTTTGAGACAAATATCTTTTTCCGATAACACTTTCATGCAGATCATGTTTGTGCAAGTAACACTGCACAGTACAATGGTGCGCCACAACTTGACCATACTTATATATGGTTAAGATTCTTCGGAACCAGAACCAGATACCAGAAGCTGGAAGCTGGTATCTGTCTGTGCATCACATTTGCAGCAGGTCATCGTAACAGAAAATGGGCACTCTGCACCATGTACTAAACGCCCTTGTCTTAAAGGTGTTGAATAATTCTGAGACTGCAGTAGTCATTGAAAGTGGCTTTTTGTGTTGAATTTGGGGAAACCACTTGTTGTATTTATATTGAGCTATTTAAATATTTCCTGTTTGATTTTTTCATTGCAAACAGCTGAGTTTTGTACTGTGGGTTGAGTTATTTTGATTTCTTCTATAAAGTAACTCTAATGCTGGATACTGCTACTATGAGGAATGCTATGAGGAATACTGCAGAATGATGCTTACAATAACACTTTTGCACCAGATGTTTGTACATGAGATGTCACTGTACCATGTGTCTCAATGTCACCATAATATGCACTCGCACACTCGCAAGGCATGTTATTACTTCTCTAATAGAATTTTTTCAGCCGGAGCTGAATTACACTCCTGTAGAACATGTTGGTGGGAAGGATCCTCATTTATTATGTCTAAGCTGTCTGCACCTGTGAAGTGACAATTTGCTAGTAATTACCTCGTAAACCATACCTTTTAAAGAAGTTAATAGGTTCATTATCTGACCTCATTCAAACTTACACACCTAAGGGCAGTCTCAGATCTTCCTCAGCTGGTTTACACACCATTCCCACTTCCAACCTGCTCAGTCATGGAGACCAAACCTTCTCCAGACCTGCTTCATGCTTCCGGAACTGCCTCCTTCTACGAATTCAACAGTCAAATTCATTCCTCACAGACATTCTTTGTGTTTATGAAAATTGATTTAGGTCAGTAGGTGCCAGGTGGTACTAGTTCAGACATTTGCACCGTTGTTATAAGGGTATAAGGGTTAAAATGTGTCCAGACTTCACCTGGAAGTGCGTTATCAAAAGCAGGAAACAAAAATCCAGTAAAATCTGAGGAGATTATGGGAGATTACACTGGCTGATAAAAGTAGCGATTATAATGTCATATAATATATAATTCAAGAACTAGAACCTAGCTTGTGATCATAACGTGGTATAATTCGAGAACTAGAAACTCAGATGACCTCACAGAGAAGCATATAAGATTCTTCGCAAAGTCATCCCTCCAAAAAACTGATCTAATCCAACTGCAGCTTAAGACTCAGATTAAATGTTTGCAGAAATGTGTGGATATTGTTTCACTACAAATGCATTCCACTCACAAAATGAAGCACAAAATGAAATTGGGATGCACTGGAACACATGAAACCACCTAAGGTCACCATCCTCAGTGTAAAGAGGAAGATAAACCCTCAAGCACTGGGGTGTGTCACAGTGGAACTATGTTTTCAAATCCTCACAGCAATGTTCAGCAGTCTTTCCAGAAAAGTAGAAGCTGTTACTGCAGTAAGGTGGGGCCAAACCCCTGCATCAACAGCTCCAGCCTCTGCATCTCTAATAATATGATTGCAGCTTGACCTGTATATGGAAATCCACTTAATTGAAATGGAAATTCAAGTATTTATCTTATGATATGACATTCTGCTCATGAACTCATAAAACCAGGACTGTTATTGTTTTCTTTGCCTGATTTAAATGTCAAGGGGTCTCAACTGCAGTTTATTTGATAAATCAGTGCAGTCCATAAAATCTTATGTGAGATGGCCCCCCAGCCCAGGCTGACTTAATTAATACGAAATCAACCTTGCGCCCACCGGTCTCTGTGCCCTGCAGAATGCCAGTTTAATAGGATCAGCCAAGGGTTCATGACACGGCAGTAATCGTTCATGAAGGCACCCCCCACCATAAACACAACCGCTCCCATGTTAACCCCCCACAAGCCACTTTAATTAGAGACATTTTCTCTTGCCTTTTGTTAATTGGCTCTTAAAATATTTCATGATCGCCGGAGACTGGAGGGATTTGTTAACTGCACTCAGCTCCCGTGCTGTTCCTCATCACAGCTGTTGAATTATTGAGTGAGCGGAACGTGTCGCTTATCAACCGGTTCTCCTGAGGCTTCTGTGGGTTCTCCACACACACAGCCAGAGACAGGTGACCTGCAGTGACCTTTCTAACAGCCCCTCAAGGGATACTCAGGCAATAGGTGGCAATGGGCTGTGTATTTTACTGCAGATAACATAAACTGCATACAGTCTGTTCAAGCTGGAAGTGCCTGATCATGGGAGGTTTCCTTACTCTTCCGTACCGTACAACAACAGTGGAGATGTTGGAATGAGCAAGTTTAAATGTGTATATTTAATGGTGTGCAGTGTATTAGATATTGAATTATGTATTTATTTACTTATTTTGTGTAGTTTATTACACCCTATGATTATTGTGTTATGGTTTGGGTGGATTTAATTACTTTTGTTTGAATACTTTTGTACTTGTGTGAAACATATGCTCACTCTGCCTTTAATCTAGTGCTGTGTATGCAGCCAATGGCAACTGATATTTACTGAAGGACTCCAGGTGTTGTGACTTTGGTGGGAGGGAAATTTTATTTTTAAGGAGCCACTCGCGAAGACATCAAAATCATGCGATAACACATACAGTATTTATACATTTATTTTCATTCATCCATTGTCTGTAAGTTCAGGGTCGTGGTGTGTCTGGAATCACTGGGAATCTGTTCCTCTGTGTCAGTCAGTAGAGGGCTGTGCCACACTCCCTAAATAGTACACAGCATAGAACGTAAATCTAAAAATACAGCACCTAGACTGTAAATAAAAGCGATAAATCATTATCCTCCAATAATCTATTCTACTCTCCGTGCAGAAACAGCAGGTTCAGATTATTTACCAGTAAACGGGGGGAATAATGTGTCAAAAAAACAAAAATCATGGCTTGTGTCTGTTGTCCCTTATACACACAAGTGAAATAACACGATTTCTGAAGGTTGTATATGATCTGTGTATGAATAACACAGATTTGGTCAAAAGAACAAAGTAACGCATTAGAGAATGACACAGACTCTATGACAAAAATGCTAATGTGGCTAACATGATATTTCTGTCTTTTTCTCCTGATTATGCTACACTGTGGTACCTTTTACCACTCTGATGCAAAGAGGCTGTGGGCTTCTGTGCTTATGAATGTTGTAAGACTCTCTCCAGAGCAGGGAGAGGAGCTGTGTATGAGCTGAATTTATCCATCTTTTCCATCTGTTTACATCAGTCCCTGATATGGTGCCCATGCCAAACAAATCATGTGACTGCTACCCATGGATAGAAGCTGTATTGAGGAATGGCAATGACTTGCTTATGTGATTTGTGGTATGTGTTTTATCACTACTGTTACTAAGCAAGCACAAATGTATGCACAGTTCTAAGATAGCTACACTGCAGTTCTTAGCTGCAGTACACACATGTCAATATTTTAGATAATGGTATGTCATACAGTGCCAGAAACCTCATTAGCGAGTCTATTTGAGCTTATTTAACAACTGGATGTAGTTGGAAGCAAGTGTGTGATGATTTAACCATAAGGCTGTAGGCTTTCATCCCTAGTTAGCCACATTAGCTTTGTAGCTTCTTGTAGCTCAAACTACAGAAGCTAGCTTTTGACAGCGAACATGTTTTGGCTGATTGATTACATTAGTGAGGAACATGGTGTCAATTCAACTGCTTGTCTGAACAGATAATCCATGTGTGTGTGTGTGTGTGTGTGTGTTTAGATACATTGTAGACTTTCCTACGTCCTGTCATCGTTATGTACATGAGCTGGGTCTCCCCAGGCTTGACAATGTTCAGCTTGTAGAGGGGCATGCTTCTGAATAAACACCTATTTATTGTTTACTGTTTCTCAGATTGCAATATTTATTGTGAAAGACACATACAAAATATATATACTGCTTATTTTTGCAATACCCATCTTATTTTACCCCTCCATATTTGCATTTTCCATTCCACATTAAATTTTTTACGGTTTACTTTCAGCCGTTTGTTCTTTAAGTTTTTTTCCACACACACACACACACACACACACACAAACACATCAAACATGGTTCTTTCTGGAACCAAAAGTGATTCTTCTATGGCATCTCTCAAAAACCCCTTTGTAGCACCTTTATTTTTAAGAGTGCAGTGAATAAATCGCCTGGTCGTGTCCATCTCTGTCTTTAATACGGCCTGAAGTTCCTGTAATTGGTCAGAAAGTCTGAACAATCCAATAAAGTGTTTTCACAACGCACACAAACAGGACCTTGGTTCAGTTTGATCAGTTTGGTCCTTTGGTCCGTAGCATCTTTCACACATGCTACTTTTGATTGAACCAAACTGAAAAATCTGAATGTGTGGATTAAAGAAAAAGGACTCTGAAAATATCTCATTGACCAAGCAGTGTCTGTAAATGTTTGGACCTGTATTTTATAAAGGGTGCAGAAATGGGAACTAGAAACCTTCAAATCATTTGGTGTTAAATTGTAACAACAAGAAATTATTGGATTTCTCCGTCGTGGGTTTGGTGGGAGACGAAAGGAACGGGGGATACTTTTCACTAAAACTGAAAATATAGCTGCATCACCACTTCAAAAACATGTTCAGCAAAGTTTCCGCTGGATGCTGAAAGTCTGGGGGTGTGGGTCATCAACTGGCCCAGGCCTTGGCTGCTGCCCAAGTCCACTACAACACGGGCTCAATTTCACCCAGGCATTTCACTGCAGATACATCAGAGGCCTCTTGCTTGTAATTCTTGACATCTGCTTGGCCCATTAATAAAACACAAAGCTCTTGGCTGTGCTAGTGTGGAATATGGTTATGTGTGTATTTGTGTGTGTATGTGTGTGTGTGTGAGAGAGAGAGAGAGAGAGAGAGAGAGAGAGAGAGAGAGAGAGAGAGAGAGAGAGAGAGAGAGAGAGAGAGAGAGAGAGAGAGGGAGATGGGGTCTGGGGAGTTGAATGGATAGAAACAGCCTCCAGGTGAATTTCAAACATAGCATATTTTTTAAGTTCTAATCCTCCAAGCTTCACTCATAATTTAAACACAGGTAAATAAACAGGGATCAGCATGGGAGCAGGGAAAGACTTAGGTATGTCATAAATTACATTCACAGTGTGTATGTCCACAAATGTGTAGACACCTTTAAATGATTCACAAACTGTGCAGCAAGACCACCCAGTCCAATGTATAGTCTGCATGAGCTAGATAATCGCAATAAACAAGATTTTATGCTAGTTTTTACACAGAGTGCAGGCACTTTTGAGTTGTCCTGAGTCTCTCCGTCCCCATCTCGTACTAAACTGAGGAACAGGAAACCAGTCTTTCTGAGTACAGTTGTTTAGACAGTGTAAGTACAGTGCTGTGGTGTTTGCTCTTTGTGATATTTTGGCGAAAGCGTGTCATAAACATTTCATTAGACCCCAGATCTGTTGTGGGAAATAGGTATATGTCCCTTTTAACCTTGTGAAATTTATATATAAACAATGTAGTGAAGCTATGAAGTGCACACCCTTCACAAGTTTTATGGGATTAAAACATGTCTGATGAACAGATAGAAACTTCAGAGATAGCAGCACTGATCTAGTGTTTTTTAATGCCCCTTCAGACCCTGTGAGCTTTGATTATATGTGTGTAGCTTAGATAGGCCTTTTCCACATATGGACTCTGGCCTCGGGCATTTGTGGGCAGCCAAGGCCCAGCTTTAGCTCAGCCTGGCAGATGAATTGGGTGCTTTACAAACGACAGAACACTGTCCCGCATCCAGTTAACGGGTGAGTGGTGAGACCCACTTCATTTTCAGACTTGTTAGCCCGTCTCATACACAGGCAAGCCTCCGTGCTTTAAGTCACAGGAACGTGCGTGTGTGTACGTGCAGTTGGGAGGGGAGGCTATGTGTGTGTGTTTTTGCATATGACTAGAGGAGTCAGTTGCTAGGCTACGCTGCTGATGAAGGCCTGGAACTGGAGTGCCGGAAGGCTCTATGCTTTTTGGTGACAGAGTGCATGGGCGGCCCGTGGGCTCTAGCTCATGAACCACCGGCCTTTTATCACCTAGAAAGAAGCAGAGTATTCTACGGGTCCCATGCAGACAGAACTGGGTCCTGTTTGGGATCCTCTTTATGTGTTCAAGCTTAGGGAGTATTATGCTTTTTTCCTGCCAATCTGAAAACTATTTCTTTGGAGCAATGCCACAGAAGAACCACATTTATTTCCCTACAGAAGATGTTCTCAGACTTTATAGTCCATGGCTTTAGTTATAGACCAAAGGTTTGTAAACACTAGCTATAGTGAATGGAGATTCTTTGCAAACACAGATTGTGAACTGTGAATGCCCAACTTGTATAATCTCCTTTGAAAAGCATTTCCACTTGAATGGGGCTCTCTGTGGCAGCTGTGGCACCATGCTCACTGATAAGCATCGACTAGAGACGTATAAAACCCCAGCACTGGGCTGTGAACCAGTGGAACTACACTCTCTGTGGAGATGGGGTATCATCTTGTTCTTTTGTGAAGTTCTGGAGTGGTGTTTGTGATCTAGAACACAGAGGTTGAACACAGAGATCTAGGAGGTTGCTAAATCCATGTACTATAGAGTTGCTAAGGTGACTCTGGTGGTTGCCATGGTATTTCAGGCAAGTTGAGGTTAAGGTATGTTTTTATTGGTACTATAGAGTTGCTAAGGTGATTCAGATGGTTGCTATGGTATTTCAGGGGGTTGCTAAATCCAGGTCAGTGCTAAACTGTGACTAAGTGGGTACTATGGGATTTGCCAAAGTACTTTTTGTTAGTTGCTATAAAGGTTGCTAGGACATGGCTAGGGTATGCCAGATGGTTGCTAAGTTGTCTCAGGTGGTTGCTATGGTGGCTAATTCTACGTCAGTGTTAATGTGTGACTAAGTGTGTACCATGGGGTTGCTATGTTGTTTTGCTACAGTATGCCATGTGGCCAATTTGTCTCAGGTGGTTGCTATGGTCTTTTAGGAAGTTACTATTTCCAGGTCAGTGCTGAAATCTGAATAAGTGTGTACTATAAGATGGCAAAGGTATTTCTAGTTAGTCTGTAGGACTGTTACATGGTTGTTAGGACTGTTGCTAAGGTAAGTCAGGTGGCTGCTAAGTTGTCTCAAGTTGTCGCTATGGTATTTCAAGAGGTAGATAATCCCAGGACAGTGCTAAAGTTTGACTGAATGGTTATTATAGAGGTGTGATTAAATGGGTACTAGGTGCTGCTATGGTTGTTTTCTGTAGTTGCTATAGTATGCCAGGTGATTGCTAAAGGGTCCCAGGCAGTTGCATAGTTTGTGCTTATCTTATTTATATGGTATTGGCAATAAAGAGGTTCCATACAAATACAACGAAACTGAGCTGCAATTAGGCAAAGTCATCGTGACATCAGGCCCGTGGTCTTGTTTTGTGCTTGTGTTTGATTGCAGCCGGTCACTAATGTATGTGTCTGCACCAGTTTCATATCAGATATCCTTTATCTAAATCATTTACACCCTCCAAGGTCTGAGAGAGGAAGGGACGGTAGTCTGAAACCCAGTGGATAATTGCATGATGGGGCCGGGTTAAGCACTTACTCGGCAGAGAAAAAGTAACCCACGAACCATCTGACTGCACTTGTTACTTCAGAAGGTGGAGTGAATCAGATCTATTTGACACTCGACCTCTCAATAATTCATGCACTCATGTAGGCAGAAGCCAGGCTTTTTGTTGGGGGCAGGGGGAGGGGGAGAGGGTGGGGCATTGACTTATGGAGAAGTGTTTACACATGCAGCTATTCAATTTATTTTGGTCGTGTTAAAAAAAAAGTGGGGAGGGGAATAAGAACACAAGCAGATAAACAAGAAAAACAGATGATTTATTAATACAGGGCCCGAGAGATGGAGGAGAGAAGCGAGCTGAGCCAAGCCCGGCTCCTTCGTCACATCACACGCTTCCAGTTTACACAACAAATAAGACAAAGGTTCAGACTAATATAGTGTTTGATCTTGGAGATTTAAAAAAAATGAATAAATTAAATAATAAAAAACTGTCTTTCATCACTGCCAGCCAGAAGTTATCACCAAGAGATGACTCCAAAACCCACGGCTCACCATCTATAGACACGGAGCCAAGTCGTCTGCTTCTGAGATGTCGGTCCAATTAATTGCGCTGCTTATTATCATCCGAATTCAGGTGTGTGTTTGTTCAAACCTTCATTTATTGCCGTGCTGTCTCACTGGACGCATTCCTCAAACGCAGACAAACCCCAAAAAAAGAGCTTTGTGTTTATGTTAATGAGAGTTTTTTTGTGTCTTTGGAAGTGTTCAGAATGATGAGAAGAGGGGGAAGTGATCGGAATGATAAGAGAAACGTTTGAAAGGTGATTATAATACAGTGCCTGGAGTTTGGAGGAATTGTTATAATAGCCTGAGATTAAACAAGAAAAAAAGAAACATTTTTACTTGGACATGGCATTGAAAACTGAAAGAAAAAGGAAAGAAAACTGGAAAAAAACAAGCTATAGTGACATTGTAATTTGAAGCTGTTGCTACTTTCAGAACTTGTACTGGAATTTGATAGGTATACATTAACACAGACTTGGTGGTGTTGTACTGGTGTGTGTTGTGCTGGTACGGTGGATCGGACACAGTTCTGTTGGAGTTTTTAAACCCCGCCTACCTACCTAAAGAGTGCCCTGTGTCACTGATGATCACTACCTGTGCAGCAACAAATGAACCACTGTCTCTGACTTTTCATCTACAGTGTGGACCAATGAGGTGGGCGTGTCTAACACAGTGGACAATGGGTGGGCACGGTGTTTAAAACTCAAGCAGCAGCTGCTGTGTCTGATCCACTTGTACTAGTGCAACATAAAGACCATCACGTCATTGTCACTGCAGCACTGAGAATGGTCCACCACCTTAATCATACCTGTCCGACCAATGAAGTACAGGTTAAAATGAAGCAAAGAAAGTATGCAGAGCATCAGATGGGCTGTGCGTTACTCAGAACTATATGATGTAACATTAATAACTTCTAGTTGAGTTACATGTAGGCGGCACGGTGGCACAGCAGGTAGTGTCGCAGTCACACAGCTCCAGGGTCCTGGAGGTTGTGGGTTCGATTCCTGCTCCGGGTGACTGTCTGTGAGGAGTGTGGTGTGTTCTCCCTGTGTCCGTGTGGGTTTCCTCTGTGTGCTCCGGTTTCCTCCCACAGTCCAAAAACACATGTTGGTAGGTGGATTGGCGACTCAAAAAAAGTGTCCGTAGGTGTGAGTGTGTGAGTGAATGTGTGTGTGTCTGTGTTGCCCTGTGAAGGACTGGCGCCCCCTCCAGGGTGTATTCCCGCGCCCAATGATTCCAGGTAGGCTCTGGACCCACCGCGACCCTGAATTGGATAAGGGTTACAGACAATGAATGAATGAGTTACATGTTAGCTGAAAAGTGGTCTCTGACTTCTGCACAGCATTAAAACTGCACCCATTCCACAAAAACAAAAGAAAAAGAAAAAAAACAAAAACATCGAGCACAAGCTTTTACCAACACAACACGAGAAAAGTGCTCAGCTAAACTCTCAGTCTTCTCAGAGGAGTATTTGTATGTGTAGTGTAAATGTACAGTACCAAACACAATGTCCAGGGGGAGCTGTCCCTCAAACTACAAAGTGATGACATCCCCCCAAGGCACAGAGCAGTGTGCTGCACCATCAATCTGTCATCTGCCTCCTTGCATCAGTAACTTGAAGAAAAGCTTGGTCTTTGTGTTACTCACATACGGAGCTTTCTGAAAACACACACAGTGTGTGTGACCACAAGTTTTTGGACACTTGTGTCTTTAAAGCTCCTTCTAAAGCTTCTTTGCTGCAGTATCAGCTTTCTCTCTCATAGGAAGTGTTTAGACTAGATGCAGGAACATTGCTGTGAGGATTTGACTGCATTTAGTCACATTAACCGTATTGAGCTCAGGCTCTGGATCACAAAGTCCATTCCGATGCAGCTGAAATGTATTTGGATGGAGCTCCATTACTCCACAGAACTCCAGAAGTCGACTGCTTCACAAGATAAATCTACAAGGGCATTAGGCCGCTCACCCCCAGGACCTGGGGAGGTTCTGTTGGTCACTACTTTTCTGGACTGCCATGAATTTAACAGTAAATTATGCTCAAACTACCTTCATTATTAATTGTCACCCATGCCACACATTTTGAGCTTTAGTCATAACTTATTCTCGCAGGGGGTCCTGGGTTGAATCCCCTGTGAATACCAAATCCTCCCACATCCTCCTCTGCACTTTAAATCATTAAAGTATCTGTACATTACTCATAATAACCAATAACACTGGAAATATTGGTTTCATGTGTTGGTGCAATAGTAGATGTATGGAATGAACAAACGATCAAGACATTTTTACACATTCACACATAACTTTTATGAAATTTTCTGGAGGTTTTCTCTGTTTTAAAATTTCCAGTTCATAGTTGGTCAGTTGGAAGTAGAACTTTCTGCAGTGTACTTTCAACACAATGTGTGACCAAATTCCTTCCATAATTTTGGATTTTTGGGTGTTTTTAAATGTTAGTTTTTAGGACGCTAGTTCGATCCCCAGGTCTGGCAGATAGAATGGGAGAGGGACAAAGAACAGATTTATGTTCCAAAAACATCATGTAAATCAAAAGCAGCACTGCTCTGACGACATGCACACACTTTGACCTTTGAAAGCTTGCTGGAAAAAAAAAAAACATTTGTAACTGGACCTCTATGAATTTGAACTGAACATTTAGACTTCACTGTACAAGCATATGATTAGTGGATGTAATATTAATGAAGTTGAAGGATGGAGTCAAAATAAGATAAGGTACAGTTAAACAAGCACGACTGTCTCTTTTAGTCATGTTCCTCTGTTAAAATTCTCACATCTCCTTGGACACATTTGCATCCAAAGAATTGGAGCAACCCTGTGGTGAGATCACGTAATAAGGCGCTCTGCTCTCCGTCCAAAAATCACAGCTCGCTGACGAGGCCTGGAAACATTGCCTTTTGTCCTGGGAGCCAATCTGGAGTGACATGAAATTGAGCAAGGGAAAGTACAGAGGCAATTTCCACCCAAACTATCTTTAAAGATGGCGCTGGGGATGTGACTGATAAGATGAATTTCAATTCAGCTCAAAAGGGCACCAATCCCAGCCTCCACAGAGCCTCTAGATTGGGCTGAGAAAGCAATCATTCCACCCAGCGCAGCTATTAATCAATAATGGCCCGGAGCGTCAGCCCTTGTCTTTGTACAGAAGAACAACACTTAGTTGTTAATGATTCCTCTAATCGCTGACGTTTGAGCTTGTGACAGATGTAGAACCCCTCCTTTCTCTGGGAGTAACACGCGCTTTTTTGTTGATAATGAGGCGACTTCAGACGAAAGCAACAGACTGATTGGAAAAATGCTGTTTACTTGGTCGTGGGGAGGGGGTAGTTGGGGTTTGGAGGAGGTGGTATGCTCACTCAACAGTCATTTAGTGCAGCTCGCTCTGCCATCGCAGAACGAGAGCAAGCCCTACACCTGAAAAAAAAAAAAAAAAAAAGGATCCACAGCCATTGCCATGGAAACCGTCTGGGAGAGAACACAGCGAAACAGTGGCAAATACCTGTTGCTGTTTTCTCTTCAGCCGAAAGCACAGAACGCTCACATGAGCTTGAACACCCTCCATACAGCAAAGAATGAGCTCAAAATGGTCTGGTCATGTGGATAAAAGAGGGAGACGCGTTATGTTTATGTCATATGCAGATGCCAAAAGCTTATGAGTCATTACATAGAGCTGTATAGATTCATAGCATAAAGAATGCAGAGATGCAGGTGAAAATTTACATAACTTTGCATATATAAACAAGGAGAAACACAGTCATCAAAGGACTGTGTCATTTATTCACAGCCCTGAATAGTGCCCCTCTGTTAAATGTGAGTGAGAGAAATACAATGAATAACAACACTCTTGTGTCCTCACAACATTGATAAGGTGATCTTTAAAGTTCCAGGTGGATGATAAGGTGTCCCTAAGTGGGTACTATGGCATTGCCAAAGTGACTCTAAGTACAGGGGTTGGACAATGAAAGTGAAACACCTGGTTTTAGACCACAATAATTTATTAGTATGGTGTAGGGCCTCCTTTTGCGGCCGATACAGCGTCAGTTCGTCTTGGGAATGACATACACAAGTCCTGCACAGTGGTCAGAGGGATTTGAAGCCATTCTTCTTGCAGGATAGTGGCCAGGTCACTACGTGATGCTGGTGGAGGAAAACGTTTCCTGACCCGCTCCTCCAAAACACCCCAAAGTGGCTCAATAATATTTAGACCTGGTGACTGTGCAGGCCATGGGAGATGTTCAACTTCACTTTCATGTTCATCAAACTAATCTTTCACCACTCTTGCTGTGTGTATTAGTGCATTGTCGTCCTGATACACAGCACCGCCTTCAGGACACAATATTTGAACCATTGGATGCACATGTTCTTACTGGTGCAATGTGGAGTTAATGAAGATTGTCCACCAGGCTGCTCCAATTTAGCCATGAACCCTCCCACACTACAATGACAGGGGTTTCACTTTCATTGTCTAACCCCTGTAGTTGCTGTGGTACGTCAGCTATTATTAAGATAGTTGCTAAGGTATTTCAGGTAGTTACTAATATGGTATTTAATAAAGGTTGAATTTATTATATAATATACATAATCAGACAAAAAAATACTCACCTGTTATTGAAACATACCTAATGCACAAAGAGCTGTAATCCATTTTGGCATGGACTTTACACATTTATGGATGTACGTGACTCTTGCTTCAAAGAATTGCTCAGTTTGGCCAGATTTAGTGGATGCCTTCCCTGGCATATTCAAATCTGGGGAATTTGCAGGCCAGTCCAGATTCAGGAATGCTCCTGAATGTTTATCTCGCCAATCAGTCACATTTGCAGCCCTGTGAATACAAGAACTGTTATACAGAGAGAGGAATGTTACATTCCAATTTACTGTCACCTCTACCAAAGGACACTTTTCTGTGTAAATACAATTTTAAACATGGAAAGTGATTAATCTTTTTTGTCCAATGTAAGAATATACTCATCTTCTATTTATTTCCCAAATACATTTCCATTTCCCCCTTTTCTTCCTGCAGAGTAATACTTTTTGCGAGCGTTCATTTTGATATTTTGTTTTATGAATATTTTTATTTCTTTGTAAATACACACTCATTACAAATCAGATGTCTGCAGCACACTAACAACCAGAAAGTAGTTGAGTTACATAATGTGACATGTTTTTAAGAGGAGAAAAGTCTGGATTGTGGGCAGATCAGTCTAGCACTCGCTCTCTAAGTTACAGCCATGCTGTTGTAATAAGTGCACAATGTGGTTCACGAGAATGTGTTCATCTTTAATTCTCTGTATACTGCACTTGAACATGTTTCAGTGTTGATGGTGAATATGTGAAAGCACTAATACCATGACAGACACCGGCTTTTGAACTTTATGCTGATAACATTCTGAATATCTCTTTTCTTTTTTGGTGCGTTCTCTGAAGAACAAGTTATTCCCGTAAACAGTATGAAAGTCTGTCTTGTCACTTCACAATATATATTTCCACCGAGGCATCAGTTCATATCAGATAAGCTGAAGCTTATAGAAGTCCAGAATTTTTGAATGTTGTAAGCCATAGTAAAGGTGTGTCTAGAAATACCAGTGACCCTCACTCCTGGTTCTGGTGGCCCACTGCCCTTCATGTTGTATTGTTCTCCTCATTCCATTACACTCACCTCAGCATCAGAAGGTGTTGCTCATTAGCTCATTAGCTGCATTAGCTGTGTTGGGAGCAGAAGAATCTCTAGAAAGCGCAGGGCAGTTGCCCACCAGGACCAGGACTGAGAAAAACTGCATTACACCCATAATATACAGTGAAGTAACAGTAGGCTAAGTACTAGAGTAACAAAGAATGCTCTAAAGCAGATCTCCAAACCTCGGGTCAGTACCCCAACCTGAATGTAGAGTATATACACTGTATACATACATACAATATTTATTTGGGTCTTGGGTTAAATCTCTATTCAGGAGTCACTTTCTGTAATTAAATAATTAATATTATTTGTTGCAGAACATATGCCAAGGATTGTAATACCGTGTTTCCCCGATAGTAAGACACCCCCGATAGTAAGACGCAGTGTGGGTTTTAGGGGGGTCGGCTAATGTAAGACGTACCCCGAAAGTAAGACATAGTAAACTGTACGTTGGAAAAATATAAGCCATACTACCTATAAGCCGTACCTTTTGCTGCATTAACTGCAGGATGCGGACGGATCTGGAGCGGAATGAGCGGAGGGATGTGGAGGCCGCGGGAGCAGCAGTAATGTTGTCCGTGGTCCAACACGCAGCCTCAGTGCCCTCACGTGCAGCCGCTGGTGGCCGCTCTGATTGGCATGGCCATGTTTGTCATGGAATAAATCTGTTTTATCTTCCAGTATAACATATTCAAACTGTTCGTTCTTACCGTTTTTCATTGTTTTACATGTTATACATGGAAATACCGTCATGATACAGTTGTAACAAGACATTCTTGGCACTTGCTTTTATAAAACTGTTTTATGGTGAATACCATACTGTTCAGGTTGTTAATAAATGTTAATTTTATGGTTAAAACAAAAATCGACATTTTTTACCAATATAAGACATACCACGAAAGTAAGACATAGTGGGACTTTCGGGGGTAAAAAGAATGTAAGACACTGTCTTACTTTCGGGGAAACACGGTATAATATTCACCTAAACAAAAATATAATATATCCCAATAACTTTAACTATTCCAATAATTATGAATTCTTAATAACACCTTAACAGATGATGTAATAAAATATAATTAATTACGTAAATAAAATATTTTAAATTCTTTACAACTTCAAGTTTTCACATGAATAGGTCTGTTATTACATATTAACTACCACAGATTTCAGTCATTATGACATCATTTGGAAATGACTGCAGCACTGAGTTTAACAGTTCTCACTTGTCTTTTACTAAAATAATGACATACAAGAAAACACATTAGTGTTAACAAAACTGAGACCATAGGACCTTTACATTTTTCATTTGGGAACATTTGGCCCTAACATTTGGGAACCCTTGTACTAATTATAATAAATAGTATGTTTAATAACAACCTGAAAAACAGCTAAGCTCAGAATTAGGGGCAAGAAGTATAAATGTTTCTCTTATCACTGAAAGCCATGACACATCATAAAACCCCACACAGCTAGAAGCAATGGGAGTGTGGCAAATGGCCTGGTCGCCTCATCTCCCAAATAATGTCAGCAATTTGTCTCATACTAGAGAGAGAGTGAGAGAGAGAGAGAGAGAGAGAGAGAGAGAGAGAGAGAGAGAGAGAGAGAGAGAGAGAGAGAGTGAGAGAGAGAGAGAGAGAGAGTGCAAGAGAAAGAGGAACCCTGAAATAAAGTAAACAGCTAAAAAAATGTTAATAAACTATACATGTACCTTCAGAGAAACTGCTTGTAAAGAATGTTTCTGGTGTAAGTAACTACCCCTATCCTCTAGGATCTGTTCTCTAGAATATTGGAGTCAATAATTATGAATCACAGCTCTTTTTTAATACAGTGCTCAATATTTCAGGGGACCATAAATAATCACTTGTAGGCCAGCTGTGATATTTTTGGTTCTGCAACCTGATTGGTTGAGCTTTCTCTGAAGCCATGAAGAGGTAGGGCTTTACAGGGCTTTGACCACAGGTGAAGGGCCATTGTTACACAAAGAAGGTGGAATAAACAATTCTGGTCTTTTTCTTAATATTTTTGTTAGTGCTCAGTCTAGTACCTGACCTCACTACAGTTTATGTAGCTAAATGTCATCAGAGAGGCTTCCAATATTTAGAGTAAAGCATTCCAAGAACAGTAGATGCAGTTCCCACCAAAGGTAATGGACAAACTACTAGCTAATTTCCTTGATTTCAGAAGTGGTGTGTGTGTGTGTGTGTGTGTGTGTGTGTGTGTGTGTGTCAGTAATATCTTGTTAATTGTGCAGGGGGAAAAACCTTTCATAAATCATTTCAGCACATGTTTTATTGAATAACAAAAATTACCAGCACTTTGTATACTCATTGAAATTATGTTTAAACAAAAAAGCCCTAATCCAACAATAAATTCTGATGTCTTGTTTTTCTGTTTGCCTTCTGTAAAGCTGTAAAAGTGATTAAGATTAATTTAATAATCACTTTTTTAACAGGTAGTCAGTAATCATAATTTAACCTCAGTTGTATTATTTTATTGTTTTGTGGAAATACCTTTGCTACAGAAATGAAACAGTGATCCATTGTTAAGAGGCAAGTTTATTTCAAACAAAGGAAAGTGGACTTGAACAATTTAAGGTGGAACGTAATGTTAATGTTGGTGCCAGAATGTTATCGAGCACTGATTAAGGAGTCTCAGAAATGTATTCTTATCTTAAAGTGGGGACAAATAAGCACTCAACTATATTTATAGAGTCATTTAAGGTGGAACGGAGTGCTGCAGCATTTAAGGTGGAATGGGCTGTGAGTTTGAAATTCTGGTTAGAATGCATTCTATTTTTTGCCTGAAAAAAATCTATATCTATATATCTATATATCTATATCTATATCTTGTCTGTTATTAAAGATGAAATGAAATTTCTAAGAGGCAGCACGGTGGCGCAGCAGGTAGGTGTCACAGTCAAACAGCTCCAGGGGCCTGGAGGTTGTGGGTTTGATTCCCGCTCCGGGTGACTGTCTGTGAGAAGTGTGGTGTGTTCTCACTGTGTCTGTGTGGGTTTCCTCCGGGTGACTGTCTGTGAGGAGTGTGGTGTGTTCTCCCTGTGTCTGTGTGGGTTTCCTCTGGGTGACTGTCTGTGAGGAGTGTGGTGTGTTGTCCCTATGTCTGTGTGGGTTTCCTCCGGGTGACTGTCTGTGAGGAGTGTGGTGTGTTCTCCCTGTGTCTGCATGGGGTTCCTCCGGGTGACTGTCTGTGAGGAGTGTGGTGTGTTCTCCCTGTGTCTGCATGGGGTTCCTCCGGGTGACTGTCTGTGAGGAGTGTGGTGTGTTCTCTCTGTGTCTGTGTGGGTTTCCTCCGGGTGACTGTCTGTGAGGAGTGTTGTGTGTTCTCTCTGTGTCTGTGTGGGTTTCCTCCAGGTAGGCTCTGGACACAATATGACCCTGAATTGGATAAGCGCTTACAGATAATGAATGAATGAATTAATTAATGAAATTTCTAAACCAGCACCTTTCTGCAGCCAGGCTCATAGACTGTTCCTAACTTTGTAAAACTGCGGTAATTAACAGTGAAACTTTATCACTAAGTGTCAGGAAATCTTTCCGTGGTTTACTGTGTAAACTCTAACCATTTCATATGCGGATGTGTGCTTTAACCTCAGTTTCACTAACCTCACTTTCATCATTTCCAACTCATTGTGCTACAAATCAACACAAACTGAGGTGCCATCCAATACCTTTCTGCACCGTGTGTCCAAAATACAAGTGTCCTTAGCTGTAGTTGCTTTTAGCTGGGAACTAGTGCTTCAGGAAGGCCCTTCGCAATGTGCTGCTGTACTGATGCACACTTCACTCTAGGATAGGTGGCTGGTGGAGAGCCCCCTTTTTTTAATTGTTGCATTAATTCTGACTTATCACCCAAGAACGACTTGACTCCTACTGAACATGGGCCTGCATTGTTTTGTTTCAGCCACTTCTCGCTGCCAGTCATTTAAAAGTGTCTGCATTGCTGTTTACTCTCTTCCCAGACAGGCTGAGCTTTGGAGAACGGCAGCATTCCTCGGAGAGAAATGTAAGTTCGTAAGTTCGAGACCTCTAATTCATTAGATCTGCGATAGATTGGTGATTCATCTTCATTTCATATTTCATTCCCTGCCCTTCTCCGAGTATTGATATTTCCAGACGAAAATTCCAAAGCCAGCAGTAAAAAGGATGGGCTAAAGAGAAGAAAATCATTTCGGAGCAGGGCCCAGGTCACCTGAAGGTTCCGTATCACTTGCAGTTTCTTTATATTCTCCCTCTATTTCCCGTCTAGACCACCACACACATTACAGTGCCAGGTTTTGTGCGAGCTCATCTATCACCTGCAGAGTTGATCAGCTCTATGGATCGATTCCATTCACTCCCAGGCTTTTGCTATGCAGTGCCCTTGTTTCTATGGGGTTTAACTAATCCTGCAACAGTGGGCAGGGAACACTTCATCACAGTAGGCCAGCAATTAATGTTTTGCTGAGATCTCAAAAGCCCCCTTATACAAAATGATCCAATGGTGGGCTCACTTTTTGGCGGACATGTTTCATGTAGCATACAGCCATTTCCCTGATCCAGTAGAAGCAGTAACAGAAGATGAATGAATGAATGAATGAATCACTTGGTGGCACTGCCTCCTGTAGCTGTTCCTAAGAGTTCCTACCCTCCTAACCCTTTCCAGGAGAGTGTATAACCCACCCCTCCCCTCGACACTCACCAACACTAACACACACAACACACATAAAACCTTTAATAACCCCTTAACAACTGAATACCACGGTAACACTGGCTTCTAGTTGTGAATTTTCGTGTGCAAAAGTCTTTTCATTTCTGTGAGTTTTGCTGCAACAGGCGAATTTCGCATACACACCTTGTGAGTGAGACAGTGTGTATCAGTGAATGAGTATATATATGTGTATGAGTGAGAGAGTAAGTAAGCCTAGACAAGAATGAGTAACTCCACCTAGTGGGGAATTTTTTGCTACCTGTGTGTGAGTGAGTACGTCGGTCAGTGAGTGTGTGAGTGAGTACGTCGGTCAGTGAGTTTGTGAGTGAGTACGTCGGTCAGTGAGTGTGTGAGTGAGTACGTCGGTCAGTGAGTGTGTGAGTGAGTACGTCGGTCAGTGAGTGTGTGAGTGAGTACGTCGGTCAGTGAGTGTGTGAGTGAGTACGTCGGTCAGTGAGTGTGTGAGTAAGTACGTCGGTCAGTGAGTGTGTGAGTGAGTACATCGGTCAGTGAGTGTGTGAGGGAGTACATCGGTCAGTGAGTGTGTGAGTAAGTACGTCGGTCAGTGAGTGTGTGAGTGAGTACATCGGTCAGTGAGTGTGTGAGGGAGTACGTCGGTCAGTGAGTGTGTGAGTGAGTACGTCGGTCAGTGAGTGTGTGAGTAAGTACGTCGGTCAGTGAGTGTGTGAGTGAGTACATCGGTCAGTGAGTGTGTGAGGGAGTACGTCGGTCAGTGAGTGTGTGAGGGAGTACGTCGGTCAGTGAGTGTGTGAGGGAATATGTAGGTCAGTGAGTGTGTGAGGGAGTACGTAGGTCAGTGAGTGTGTGAGGGAGTTTAGGAGTGAGTTATCAGCCAGTTCCATGATCTGCTTTACATCTAAAATGAATTAGGGCTGTTTTTGGTTCATAAACCCATGCAAATATTATGAGTAAGGAAAAAAGGAGTAAAATACAGTCTGTGGCCTTTTGAAAGCTGACTGTTGTAAGAGGTTTTATACAACCAAAATTTTAATGTACCGTATCGGGGAAATGGTGCGGCCTATAGCCCCTGGCACTTGGAAGTTATGAGAAACGTGTTTTTGTGTAGAGCCACCACAGGACAAATTAAAATATGAAACGCTCCAATATGGCTCAGGTCAGACTAAAAGAAAGAGGCAGAATGAGGAGAGAGAGAGAGAGAGGGGGAGAGAATGTGTTTAATGTCTTAACACCCCCACACTTTTAAAACTCACTCTCTCTCTCTCTCTCTCTCTCTCTCTCTCTCTCTCTCACACTCACTCACTCACTCTCTTTCACTCTCACTCTGTTACAAAACAGAGCCCCCCCCCCCAAACCTACCCCCAGAAGTGTGCTGTGTGTGCATTACAGAGTTGAGGTAGAAAGGGACCATTTGAAGTTGAAGCATGTTTCTCTTGTGGGAACGCCAGCCCCTCTGCAATTTATGGGGGTAGGAGGGGAAGAAAACACAGACAGTAAAGACAGCGATACAAAAAGCAGAATAAATTTCCATTTAATCTGTCGATAGAAAGTCATCTCTCCATCGGATCCCTTTGATCTGAGAAGAGCTGCTTTATTTTCCTGTCAGCGAGTACCTTTCACTCACGACTGGTTTGAAAGAACAGGGATTCAGGTAAATGTGCTATCATGTGTATACACATGCTCTCTCTCTCTCTCTCTCTAGCACTCAAACCCAGAAGTCTCATACATATCAACCTACACAGTACGTTTACATTCATTTTCAGACTGTTCAGGGATGTGGTGAGTCTGGAGCCTTCCTGGAATCTTTGAGTGCAAGGCCTTGAACAGTGCGGCAGTACATTGAAGAGCACTACACATTCACCCAGTCACTCACGCACTCACAGCAGTGGACACGTGCACAGTCAGTCCGCCTACCAACGTGTTTTTGGACTGGTGGAGGAAACCATAGCACAGAGGAGAATTCATTATGAGTTCATTATTTAATCCATTTTTCAGCATAAAAATAATGTGTATACCAAAGTCAATAATACTGACACTTTTTTTATCTTTTATTTAACCAGGCAAGTCATTAATAACTGCTTCTTATTTACAATGGCACTACTATTAACTAAATATCTATCTATCTAATGTTACACTTATATAGCGTCTTTCTAGACACCCAAGAACGCTTTACAATCCACACTGCTCATAACGCTCAGAACACTTAATCCACACACACTGGCGAGAAGCGGCAGCCAAACGCACACAGCGTACTCTCGACCAGGAACGACCATCCACCTGGAGGACTGCATCGGACACTAGGATTTCACCCAGGACACAGCGCCAATCCATATCTGGGCTCACACTCATTCACTCACACATACAGACATTCATTCACATACACACCCATTCACTCACACACCAGGACAGTTATGAGAGAAGCCAATTCACCTACCCTCCATGTTTTTTTTTTTTTTTTTTGGACTGTGGGAGGAAACCGGAGACCCCAGAGGATCCCACGCAGACACAGGGAGAACATGGAAACTCCACCCAGATGGGACTTGAACCCAAGATCCCAGCGCTGCGAGGCTAACGTGCTAACCACTAAGCCACCGTGCCGCCCAGAAATGTGTAAATACACACAGTTAAATACAGTGTCCCAAATCCATACTCCATTACGTTTACCAGAACATCACTAAAATAATGAATAATAATGAGTAAAATAAAAAGTAGCAGCTCACATGTGCTAAGTTATCAGCAGGGAACCACTGGTCCACCTGCGCTACTGCAGAGCAAGCGTCCAGAACTCTGACACCTGGACATATTGCCTCCCCTGGTGAGAGGAAGCTCCAACCCAAAGTAATTGGGACACCATTCCCTTCAGCGATGGGATGCCCTGCCCCCTGCAGAACCTGAACATGTGAATCCCAAGAGACAAGTTTCAACACACCAGAGCTGTTATGTGAACTCAGATCTCGTTTCCCAATGCAGAGCAAACCCAGTTCATTTACCACCTCTGGCGAGTTGAAAGCTGTCCCTTGAGATTGTGCATTAGGGTCCTTCAGGGTGTGAGGTATCCTCTCACTTAAGGGCAATGGCACCCTGTTCCTCCAGGCTGGAGTTTCCCCTTACAAAGGGAGCCCCAGTTTTCAAGTCTCTATGTTCGTTAGGGTCCTGGGGACTGCATCTGTGGTAGTGGGAGCAGACCAGTGTTTCCCATGATACAAGTAACATCTAGACTTGCTGTGGAAGTTCTTAATGCATCCAGCGTCTACCAGCATGTGGAACTGAAGTCTGTGTGACTCTTTCCTGATCATTTTTGATTATTTTATTCTTAAGATAAAACACCAAACTCCTATGTCAGTGGTGTTACATTATAACAAACAGCACACCAACAAACTGGAATAAATGGAAGTAAATATTATCCACCTGGTTGTAAATTTTTGTCTAGCATTTCAACAAAGTGCATTCATCTTATTCCACCACGCACTGTTTTCATAGTTTATGGAATATAGTTTATAGCCCTTAAAAGTGTTTTGTGTGTTCATAATAAGAATGTGAGTAAGAAAAAGGTAGTATTAATGATGTAAGGTCCACGTTTTTATATTTCTTACGAGGATAGTGAGAAATTACTGTGGTATAAAAGGTGTAAATTTTGCAGTTTGTGTATTTCAAACAAAGAAAGTTAGGAATGAAACCTGTTTTTCAAAAGATACCTTCAACCTCAATTTTTTAATGTGGAACAGAAAATGCTGGCTAACAACAGCAACATTAGCCTCATAAATTGAGCTATTTAAAGTGGAAATAAAAGTTTGAATAGGAAAACTGAGAATAAGAAGCAAATAAAATTACATTTAAGGTGGAAGTAATGAGAAAGATAACATCGACCTCGACTAGTGACACATGTAACACCATAAGCACCGAGAGCCGGGTGTTTATTTGACTGCTGTGACTGAGTGACTAACACACAGCGATCAAATGAGTGGCTCTTGGTGCTTCCAGTTCTTAGTGGGCCATAGAAGTGTGAGGCTTTTAGTTTTCTCACCATCTGAAGCTGAGCCAATTCCACCTCCAACCACGTTACTGCTGCACTCTGTCAACTTTAACCCTCACTGAAATTAGAGTCCAGAAAAAAGTGTGTATGTTGGTGTGTTTATTATCACTGTGGATGTAATCTACATCAAGGCATCCGCTGTCTCACTGTAACTTCTAACACAGAGTAATCAAAGCTGGCCCCTCCCTTGCTGTCATGGAAAATAAGGTGAATATATAATGTAAAAGTTGTACATGCTGTAATGGCCAAAGTCCCTTACAAAAACAAATATTATCAAATACAATAACTGACATGTGCACGGATTATAAAAGAACACTCTTAATGTTCTGTATGGGTTTCTTTATGCTTTGTCCATTTATACCCTTTCCAACAATGAAGGACACTGTGGAGTTTCTGCACTGAACACTTTAAATATCCGCCAAAAGCGTCAAAAGAACAGCTTCCTGCTAGCAGCCTTGTGCAGCCTTTAAGAAGCCTTTCCTATGGCGATGAATGAAGTTCAGTCCATTAAAACATTATATGTAGGCGAGTTTGTAATTGAACTTTTAACAAGGTCTGAAATCACTTGACTTTGCCAAGAGTGAATTCAATTAAAACCAAGTTGTCCAGAGGAACAGAAAGAGAGAACTGGCCAGAGTCAAAATCAAAACACCACATATGACCTACAGTACAGTTTAAACCAGACCTGAGGTCGTCATTTAAATCGCAAAAGTAACCTACATCCTGAATGATGAAATTTAATTTATATATTAAATTTAATATTGTAGGAGGTCTGCCTGGGGCTGGGGCAAGGCTGCCTGCTAAGCCACCCCCAGTCACTAGAGGGAGACTGAGACACTCTTAATTTGGGGTAATTGGTTCCACCTGGGCTGCTCCTACTTAAGGGAAGCCAACACACTGCTCAGTCTTGGGTTTCTCTTTTCAGAGAAAAGACTTTGCTGTGCAAGTCTGGCTGGTAATTTGGTAAAGTCTCTTGAGTTTTCTCCTGGGTCACTCTATCTTCTGTTTTTCCCCCAGAGCTTTCTCTCTGGTTTCTCCTGGGATTCAATATTATCTTTTCTTTACCATTTTTTAGTATAAATAAATAATTAGAAATAAGTTGTGTTCCATCTTTAATTTCTTTTGTCTCGTCTTGTCCCTCCCTTTTGTTTTGAGAAGATTTCTTGCATTTGTTTCCTTTGCTCAATTCTGAACTGATCAGTTTTCCCCTGACATCTTAAGTTTTCCTCTCGTGTTTCATTTAGTCTCGGTGTTCCTAACTTCCAGAGTTAGGGTTGTTTGTGTGTCTCTGCCCTTGAGGCCTATTTCTCTAGTGCTCTGTTGGTGGCTTGCCCTGTTTCAATCCACCCCTGGGTGAGCTGCCACATTAGAAATATATACATTTTATATATTAAAATAATATTTTATGTACAACTGCTATTCATTAACAATGCAAAGACATCAACCGTCAATTCATTGTGAGAAGACACTATTACCAGGCCAAAATATGTTGATAAAAGATTCCACCTTAAACAGGGAATTTTACTACCCATGTGGTTTTGTAAATCCCAGTATATATTTGAGTGATCCTTATTTTTTACACATTGCACGTGTGAACTCTATTCTGTACACGCTGTATGACAGTAAACTATATTCTGTACACATCGTATGAGGGCAAACTACATTTCATACATGGTTAATGTGTGCAAACTATATTTTTTATACTCTGGGAGTGGTCTTTTAGTCAAATATATAAATCTGCTGGAAATACACTTGACAAATGACCAGTCTATGAACATAAGCCAAGCATTAGGACTTTCTACTTGGAAAACCCATGTCTGTGTGCACACTGTGACCACAAATGTCATAAAATATTCTATTAGAACTAATAACTGCATAGTTTCCTCACTCTGCCAAAGCAACTAGCTACAAATTGATGCATCAAGGTTTGTTTTTGTGATCCACAAGGGCTTTTTGTCCTTTAAAAAAAAATACTTGAATTAAATGAAAACAGAGTGGACCGCTGAAGTGCAGATAAGCAACGGCGAGCCCACAGGAGTGTATGGAAAAAAGAGAGGCCCCTCTTAGAGCCGCAGGCTGAAGTGGAAACTCACAAAAAAACAAAACACAATAACAGGAGGGCACTGGTCACACAGTTCACTTCTGTATCACTGAGGTCTGTGAAGAGATGAACTCCCCCAGTAGCTCCCCCACATATTTATTTGTGGTTTTAGTTTGTTGCCCAGTAGTGGCTTGTTGAAAGTTTTATAGAGGGTAACCTGGGAGAACTGACTCATGTAAATGGCTTAGTTAGTGTTGTTTAGACTTGCTATTTTCTTTTAGAAGTAGATAATTAATTTAATTAGTAGGAAATTTGATTAGTATGGCCTATTGTAAAGCAATGAATTATGTACACACATGTAATGCACTGGATTAGAAACACATACCTTGTATCTACATCATTGTCCATGTTATCACCTCCAATGACCACACAGGAGCACTTTGTAGTTCTACAATTATAGACTGTAGTCCACCTGTTTCTCTGCATACTTTATCTCTATTCACCATGCTCATCAATGGTCAAGACCCTCACAGAGCAGGTGTGATGTTGGTCATGGATAATTCTCAAAACTGCAGTGACACTGACGTGGTGGAGGAGTGTTAGTGTGTGTTGTGCTGGTAAAAGTGGATCAGACACAGCAGTGCTTCTAGAGCTGTTAAAGACATCAGTGTCACTGCTGGACTGAGAATAGTCCACTGAGCTACGGTCTCTGATTTTACATCTACAAGGTGGACCAATGAGGGAGGAGTGTCTCACAGAGTGGACACAGGGTTTAAAAACTCCAGCAGCACTGCTGTGTCTGATCCACTCGCACCAGCACAACACACACTAACACACCACCACCATGTGCAGGGAATGTAAAAAAAAAAAAAAGGCCAAGGAGAACTTTACTATACATATACATAAATACACATGAATACGTACATGTTTATGCTAACACGTTGCATACATTACAGTAAATCATAAAATGAAGGTGCATTACCTTGCACCCGTTAATGTAAGTGTCATGTAAATCAGTGGTGAAAACACTACGTAATCATTACATTTGCATGCAAAGACAAAACACCCCTGAATTAGTGAAAATAACCTTTATTCCCAGCTAAGCTCAGCTGAGTGTAAATACCATCTGTGCATTTACTTGTGCTGATATGGACTATCATTAAAAAGAAAGGACCCACTGATTCCCTGGAGGGTTTATCCACACCAACCTGATGATATTTATAGGATGTGGGAATAGTTTACTTATTTCAATTATTAACACTGTGATTATGCCCTTGTAAACATGTCCACATCTACTACTTGTGACCATATGTTTTCCATATGTTTAGCTAATACATGTTCTCGCACAGTTCGCGTTTTTTTTTTTTTTTCTGGCAGTTTACTAACACATTGGAAACTGTTCACTGCTACTGGAAAAAGGAAGATTGTCTTTGTCTGATTCTGATTTTGATATGCATTAGGTTTCTGCCTAAAATTCCACCTATTTACTTTTTAGGAAAACGAATGGTATCTGAGAACGATAATAAAGTAGGCTATTCTGATTTTATATAATAGAATAATTGTTTGGGTGTACAGTATTGTTAAACTTTAAGTTTTATTTAATTGTTCAATTTTGGTTAGAAACAAAGGGGTTAAATTTTAAGATAAACATCTAGATAGCATTTTGATGAGGATTTCCATTGATAGTGCATAGGTAGACACATCTAAGCCAGGGCTCCCATCGGTGAGATCTTCAGGACCTGAACTGAAGGCCTTACACATTTAATAAACATGAAGTGTCTGAGAATCAACCAATTGTGTTTTGGATTTCAGTAAGAGAGGCTTTCTGAAAGTTTTAGATACGTTACTGAAAGTGAACACGAGGGGGTGGCCAAAGAAATGGGCCTCAGTCTTTTGTAAGAAAATGAAAACAGCAGTGTAAACTTTACACTAGGTTTCTTTAGTAATGCAAACTGTTAGTATAACTGTTTAGTATAAAACTGTTATATACAAGGCATATTTTAATATTTGTTAGAACTGTCAAACACATAATGTAACTTTAAATATCCAAGTTTAATATAGAGCAGTCAAGAAAGTTAATCTGTATTACCACAGCGCTAACGTGACAGAGGAGATCCCATAGGGGCATCATTAGATATTAGAGTTATAATAAGGTATGGCTTTTGACAGAACGTTCATAGCTTGGTAATAAACATTGAAGACATATGCACTTAAAATAGTTCTTTAGGGGTTCTTTAGCAAAGGCACTGAACACTGAAAGATAGATATCACTGAATACATTTCTCAGTCTGGTTAAACACAGTGTACAGCATGTATCTAATGGTGTATAGATGCCCGAAGTGACTTCTCTCTGAAATGAGCGGTATTAGTGGTGAGTCTTTATGTAGTGTTTCATTTTGCTACAACCTTTCTATTTCTGAGAAGTTTTTACAAAAGATTTGGGGAATTGCCGTGAGTTATTTGTTCTATCCAGCCAACAGAGCAGGAGTAAAACTCATGAGTAAAAGGAATGATGTTGAATGGCTGAGTCTAGATCACTAATTCAATTCCAATCTGAAAAAAAAGATGCCTGGTGAAGGAGGACCAAGATATGGGCTGCGTGTATGGAATCATTCCTAGACCCAACACGTATGGACTGTTTAGGCAGATCTGTTTACATGTTGGCTATTGTGGTGCCTCCATATTGGAAAAGTGATCTAATAAATCCTATACGCAGGTCAGCAACTCCATTAAGGGGAGCATCTTGGTATTTTAAACTTAATTGCAATGCACAGCAAGGTTAATTAGGTTGCCAGTTCCAATTACATGTCTTTTAATAAACAGAGATTCCTGAGGCAGAAAAGATTTTCTTCCAAACTACTGTCAGTATTTCCAAAAGCTTTTCTAACCACTTAGCATTTTTTAACTTCTGTGCTGACTTTATTTTGCCGATCTGCTGCCACAACTATTGGGGCAGATTGGTTCAGGAAGTGTTGCTTGGTGATTTGCTGTTTGCTGCAAAACTGATGCAATGAGAAATTTGACAAATAGGTAATCACTTCACTGGAAGTATTTACAGTTCATAATCACAGTTTCTCCAAAACTTTATTAAAGATATTTCTGAAATGTATTGATAGGATTCGCACAATGTGTAAAAAATAGAATTTCATATGTTCATGTGAGGGCGGCACGGTGGCGCAGCAGGTAGTGTCGCAGTCACACAGTTCCAGGAACCTGGAGGTTGTGGGGTCGATTCCCGCTCCTGGTGACTGTCTGTGAGGAGTTGGTGTGTTCTCCCCGTGTCCGCATGGGTTTCCTCCGGGTGCTCCGGTTTCCTCCCACAGTCCAAAAACACACGTTGCAGGTGGATTGGCAACTCGAAAGTGTCCGTAGGTGTGAGTGTGTGAATGAATGTGTGTGTGTCTGTGTTGCCCTGTGAAGGACTGGCGTCCCCTCCAGGGTGTATTCCCGCCTTGCGCCCGATGATTCCAGGTTGGCTCTGGACCCCCCGCGACCCTAAATTGGATAAGTGGTTACAGATAATGGATGGATGGATGTTCATGTGAACATTTGACTACCCCAGCGTGGAAAAATTTAGTGTATTTAATAAAATGGTACCACCATACAAATGTTACAAATATCTGACCTACTGAGCCCCAAATGAAAAGGCACTCCAGAAAAGATAAGAAATAAATGCAACAATCTCAGCATGTCGGGGCTTGTGGTGGAGGCTAGCAAGCTAACAATCCAGTAGATAAGCATGGAGGCAGAGAATGAAGACAATAGCTAATATATAAATCCCTATTGGATTTCAAGTTTAGCTTCGGATTCAGATATAGAGACACCCTTCTAATTAGTTAAGTCAGCTAGTCATTAGACACAGATGTCCAACTGTGCATGCACAGCTTGTGCAACCTCCATAGAAAACTATTGCTGACAGAATCAGAGTCACTGGAGGGGCCAAGCCATGTCCGATGGCTAAAGGGATAAAAAGCATCCAGACATAGGGCTGTGGAAGAATGGATTGAGCACTATCAAGTGATAGTTGTGTTTATGATCCAGAATTAATTACTTAAAAGTGATATTTTAATCAAAAATCACTATTTATAAAATTCTCAACCACTTGCTAGCTCTCCCATTTGTTTGTTTGCTCGAAAGCGGTTTAATTTGTTTACAACACCCCATTGTCAGTAAATGGCTAAAAAAAACAAAGTGCCTTGATTCGGTATGCTAGGCTTTCTCTCCATCTCTGCTCATGGCAGGACAAAGGCCTGGAGGGTTTCTTCACAACGTAGCGAACTCCAAATGTTGCAAAGCATGAACCATGATGAAGATATTGTTCTATTCCTACTCCATAGATGGGTAATATTGACATATTTTTGCTCATTCAGATTACGTATGTCTCCAACTTTGGGAAATTGCTAACTGAGACTATAACAAAGCTAAACAAATCAAGTTACAACTTAGTTTCTGTGGTAATTCAAACAGTGAATAAAACCTACAGACAAGTTAAACTTCAGTCACTTATAAACAACAGTCATTTCTTTCCTTCAAACCATCTGAAAAAATGCTGAGCTTCTGAACATAAACAAACCAAAGAACTGTGTTTCCCCACAAATGTAGGCATCCCCTTTAACATCAGTATCTGAACTCACTATGCTACTTTGGCTGAATGACATCAAATCCTCACAGCAATGTAGTAGAGGCCTTTACTAAAGCATATACCACCTAATAATACTTTTCATTTTATAAAAACATACAATGGACGAGTCATTGGTGTATTGCTGCAGTGATGTAAACAACTCATCACAAATATGTTGTGATAAGGTTAAATGTTAAACAGGATACTAGTTCCTGGCTCTTATTTAGCCAACGGTGTCTAATTCAACAGAGCTCTCCAAACATGCAAGTTCAGCCAGGGCTACTTATTTAATTCAGGGCAACCCTCTCATACTCTCTGCATGTTGGTTTTGCTAATGAGGTCTGCTGCACACATAAGGTGAAAAAAAAAAAAAAAAACACAGACAGATGACAGCAATATTATGAAGCGCCATGTTTCTGCTGTCACTTTTGAGTTCCATGTTTCTTCTGTAGAATTACGGCACAGTGCTTCGTTTTCTCCCAGCTGAGTTTTTGCCAATTGCAACATAGCAGTTGCTCACTTACCACTTGACAGCGGCATCAGTCTTAAAAGGGCAGGCTTCACATGTCTTTTTCACTCTGTCATCACATCTTTCCAGCTATGGGTCTCTTAACATTGGAAGGATCCGCAAAGAGGAACATTGTTTACTTTGTGTTTCCACATGATCGATTAACACCACAGACCCCAGGCTCAGAGGAATAGACCACATACACTTGCAAGATTGGGAAGGCTAGCCTTGGTTAATGTTCACCAGTGTCTCTCATTGCTGAGATTTCCCAATTATTTTATCATCAAAAATAAATGACTTTCCCCCCAACTCAAAGTAGTTAATTCAAATGAGAAAGTTTTAAATTGCAGTTTACACTACATCCATGTAGTTTGAAGACCACTAATGACTTCCATGGGCACTTGTAATTCCTCACAATTGGTTAGTGCTCTGGCCTGTTTGTGCCCTGGAAAAAGGTCTGTTTATATGTAGCTGTGGCTCAGTAAATAGGGAAACAAACTAAGGGTCTTGGTCTGAACTGGCTCAGGGTTTCCCTTCCTCGCATGCACAGTGAAAAACAGCATCTGGAGGTGTTTGGATGGTGGAGAGATCTCCAAACTTGGAAAAGTATGAAAAGAGAGGAGGACATTTCTATTTTCCTGTTCCATAGGGGGATATTATTTTTGCTTTTACATGCATTGATTAAGGCGGCACGGTGGGGCAGCAGGTAGTTGTTGCAGTCACACAGCTCCAGGGACCTGGAGGTTGTGGGTTCGATTCCCGCTCCGAGTGACTGTCTGTGAGGAGTGTGGTGTGTTCTCTGTGTTTGTGTGGGTTTCCTCCTGGTGCTCCGGTTTCCTCCCACGGTCCAAAAACACACGTTGGTAGGTGGATTGGTGACTCCAAAGTGTCCGTAGGCGTGAGTGAATGTGTGTGTCTGTGTTGCCCTGTGAAGGACTGGCGCGCCCTCCAGGGTGTATTCCCACCTTGCGCCCAATGATTCCAGGTAGGCTCTGGACCAACCGCGACCCTGAATTGGATAAGGGTTACAGATAATGAATGAATGAATGAATGCATTGATTAACTGCTAACTGCCTGAAAGTAAACACAGATCAAAAGTTATAAAACCTAAACAGCTCAAGTTGCAAATGAGTTTCTGTGGTTTATTTATTATTATTATTTTATTTTATTTTTATATTTATAGAAACCAGTTAGGAACCCAACAGTCATCCCAAAGCTGAGTGTCAGTGTCAGAATGCACAGTTGCATTGCTAAACAGTTTCATATGTTGTGCCCTCATAGGTCTATCAACATTTCTGGAATTAATGAACAGATGGGCAGAATTAACATGTGTTGGTATTTTGTCAGTGCACCTCCTCTTACATACTTTTAATGTGTGAGTTTCATCTGCATTTGCCTCAGCCTTCCCAGTATCACCTCATGGGCCACAGAGAAAAGTTTACCCACACTCTCAGAAAAAAAAAAAAAAACAACCAAAAAACAGTAGAGGTACATTATTGGTCACTAAAGGTACAACAGTGGTGTTAAAGTCCAGTTGTGTTCCCTAAAGTTACATTATGTTCTCTTCTCCTGAAGCAGAGGTGAAGATATTCCCTGACATAAAGGTATTGAAAATGTACACTTCAGGGTTCCACCATAGAGACAGTGCATATGAGCACTGCGGTCATCACAAGTCTTCATTACGCACTTTAGACTGAAAATACTGTGATCTTGGCTCATCTACACAGATCAACCATAACATTGTGACCCCCTCCTTGTTTCTACAAACACTGTCCATACTTTAAGCTCCACTGACCAGACAATTTTACAATTACAGACACCAAATGACAGACCTCGGTCCAGACCTGGCTGTATCTGTGGTCACGTTCTAATAAATTAATGAGGATAAATAATAATGTACATGGGTCTTTATTTTTCAGACAATGTGCACAGCTAATCTGGTTAATGTGGCAATATCTTTACTGAATTAAACCAGAGTATTTGTTTGTCCAGGTCTAGATTGTCTTCCTACCTTCCACCCAGTGATTCCAGTTTGGCTACGAAACCCACAGTAACCCCAGCATTTTAAGAAGATGAACAAATTAATTAATTAATATATAATCACACTCCAATGAAAAACATGTATCTCAGTTTTTATAAAATTTTAGCAGCTGTCCTTCACATTGTGTAAATTCCATGATGAACTGACCAATAGAAATCATAAATAAAATAAAACCTTACATTGACTGAAAGTTAAAAAGGTGTTTTCCTCCTCTTCTAAATCACTGTACTGAAGATACATGTTTTTCATCAGACAGTGACAATGTCTTTGAAAGTACCCTTTTGTGCATTGCTCTTCATGATTCAGATGGAGTTGTGATGTGAGGTCTTCCAGTAAAGTGCATATTATTGATGTGGTAGCAAGTAGAGCTCTATTAGACACTGCAGCAGTACTGAGCTTTGCCTGTAGCCCTCCTGGAAATCTGGCAGGGAATAAAATGGCTCTTTTACTTAACAGCACATTATTGTGTAAACATACACCCACAAGTCAACATTTGAAAGCCAATCAGAGTGTGTGCGGCTGAGGGTGGAGGCTGGAATCAAAAATCAAACTCGCCCACTCCTGGAGTTCACACGAGTGTATTCCAAAAAATATTTCTGTCCAAATACCCGAGAAAACAAAATGATTCTCTCCCCGTATTCACATGGGTTTCCTGCGGTTGTTCCACTTTCCCTCCAGGGTTGGTTGTTGGTAGGTTGATTCACTACTCAAAAGTGTCAGTAGCTTGAGTGTGTGAGTGACTCACTGTGACCCTGAAATGAATAAGCAGTTATAGGCAATAAATGAATGATAATAAATATAAATTCACTATGAACAAAGTGATAATTAAAACTAACGTATGAATCAAAGGTTTTAATAGGAAGCTGGCCCCTCTTCTGCTGTGTAGTTTCGAATTCATTCAACCACAAAAGTATATATAAGCTCGCGCACAAGCTCCAGAACTTTCCCATTTATTTACTCTTATAATACCTAAAATTATACTTGCTGTGTGAGCTGCTCATTATATGGTGCTCACCAAATTGTATGTAATGTTCACCAGTTAGCTGGTGATCACTTGACAGTATCTGATGCTCACTCGATTGTAGCTAGTGCTCAGCAAATAGTATATAGTATTTAATACTTAGGTGACAGCATCTGGTGCTCACCAAATACCTATTTAGGACCTAGTGGGCATCAAGTAGCTTGTGCTTATTTACTGTTATATTGAGCTCATTTAATATGACCAGGTCCTTTCTTAATAGTATTTGGTACCTTATAGTAGCTGGTGCTCATTAAATTGTATCTGGTATTCAGTGGATAGTATTTGGTACTCACTAAATAGTACCTGGTGCTTACAAAATAGAATCTAGTATTTAGTTAGTTACTATAATACTGCTCGCTAAAATGTATCTGGTGCTCAGTTGCTCAGTAAATAGTATCTGGTTCTCACTTGATAGCACATGGTACTTACTTGATACTTGATAATATCTGTTACTCATTTGATAGTATCTTGTTCTCACCAGAGGTAAAAAATCCCACTTTTTTTTTTTTAATCGAGGCAGCTTAGGATGACCAGACACCCATATTTTTTCCCAGGACAATCACATTTTAATCCATGTCCTGGCGTCCTGACTTACTTTTCAAAATATGAACATTTGTCCCGTATTTCAAATGCAACAACAAATCAACAAGCAGAAAGAAAATCAGCAAGAATCAGGCTCGCACCAATTATTCTACAAGATAACTGAGAGAGAGAGATGTGGATACTCAATACTGTATAATGGCCATTAGTGGCCTGGGAAGCACCCTCTAGTGGTCAGGGGGACCATCCTCAGGACTTGTGTAATTCTTTGTGACACTTGTTGGCAGAAAAGAGAATCACAGCTTGGTGCTTTTGGGTAGAAGCCATGGAAGCAGGGTGGCAGTATGATATCACAGGGATCAATGACTGGCAATCGGCACTTTTAGTGTTAAACGTCATCAGTGTCTTCTCACTCTATATGTTTAATATCTTACACAATTTAGGTTCTTTTGACTGAACTAAAATGGATGATATATCTCTTAAGTGATGGTTCAGGTTCTAATTCTCAAGATCTTCTGACAAGCAGCTTTGCAAGGAATATACATTATTATAGACAAACATATAGCTCCAATCCATTATTGGAGCAACACTGGGTCTCTGGCATCAGAAATCTGGTCACTGTACACAGGCTATTTTGTTTTGTTGCCTTATGTCTTACTCTTCCAAAATACATTTATTTGCCATAATGCTTTTATTACTGTTATGTTTGGCCTCTATTCTTGATTACTTCTGTCTGTGGCTAATGTCTTCTGTTCTGGCTTGGTCTGCTCACTGTTTCATTTAAAACATGTGGCCTGCTCTCACACTCTTGAGGGAAAGGGATAGATTATACTAGAATGTGCCCAGAGCACACAGATTCTTCCAAGAAGGCTGCCACATACTCTGCTAAGGAGATGATTAGATGTTGCTGCCTGGATTCGGTGCCACTCTGCCACTCTGGCTGCGACCTACAGTTCAAACCATCCGCAGAGATCCTGCATGCAGTCTCTCATTGATTAGGACAGCATAAACAGGTCCCACTCAGGTCCTTGACAGACGTCCTCTCCTAGTTTAGGTTCAATCTGAGTTCATTCTGTTGAAACCCACTGCTTCGTTAACAGAAAACTCAGTGTGTTTCAGTAATAATAATGGATAATACTTAATAATACAGTCTTCTTAATACAGTGAACTAACAATGAAATAAGAGCCTTTTAAAATATTGTGTTACCGAATATTTTATGAGATACTCTGCATACCTTGTTAGCCATCTTCCTGTTTTCCAGGGTCAGTACCACCACTAATATCAGTGCAGTACTGTGTCCCTTTCAATGCTGAAAACCATCACCCACTCAGATAATTCCTGCTCTCTGGTGGGCCTGTGGTGTTTCAGAAAAATAAATCCAGGAAGAAACTTTATGTACACAAAGGTGGATAAGAATGACTGACACTGCCTGGTCTTCTGGAGAGAAGAGAGTTTGGGTGGGCACTGAAGCAGACACCGAACATCCTGTTCATCAGTTTAAATTCACATATACTCATATGTTTTTTATATGATTGTTCACCTCAGTGCACATCCTGCTCAAAAGCATCAGCACTGAATCAAGGCAGATTTAAAAGGGTCCGTCCATATGTTGCGCAGCTCTCAGAGCTCCACAGGTTTGCCTTCACTTCCCCCGCACTGTGGACTCCTGCATTTGTATTCTGAGCCTGTGTGTTTATGATGGCGTAGCTTAGCAACCGTGGGCAGGCAGCCTGGCGGTGGGAGGGTGGCATGCTGACAGGAACAGCCTGGCTGCAGCAGCAAGGGGAGGGATACAGGAATGGCCACCTGCACCAGCATTACTGCTGTCATTTTGCTGTTTTATTTACATTACAGAAGTCATTACAGTTAGTTGTGCATTGAGAGTGTATTTATATTCTCAATTTAAAAGCTTAAGTCTGCACTATTCATTTTTTAAATGTATTTATTGTTGTTAATGTTTCTATGTCTTTAAAAAAACAGGCAAAGTGCTCTGAGAAATAAGACATTAACTACATATAAACTTCCTACAACTCCGATTCATCCGGTTACAAATGCAAATACAGTAGTAGAACCCACACAATGAGCAGGGATTCACAGCTCCATCCCAGTCCAGTCTGGGGTCTTTGCTCAACAAATTCTCCAAAAATAAATACTTCTACTGCTAAGAGAAACACAAATATTAATAATTTTTGTACCAGGGTCGTTCCTAGACTCGTTGTTGACACAGGGCACACACAGAGTTTAGAGGGGCACAGCTGTGCCACTTTGCTTGCAAATTAGTCGTAGGGCCAGAACTGTGCATCTAGTTAAAAGCCTATTAAACACTAAACAGATCACTCTGCCATGGATGAGAAATAAAGAGCAAATTAACAAATAAAGAAATCTATATCTAACAAATAAGAAAGCTAAAAGAGATCTAGTGATTTACTCAGAGCCCTGAAATGATCAGAACAAATTTGACATGAACTGTCTGTAGAAACATCTTTAGAGAAGCAGAAGTGGTTATGGTATGGAAGAGAACCTTCCGGGCACCATTTTGTAAGAGCATGCACGATATTGGAGGTATAATATGTCCTACAAGTTCAGGCAGAAGTCCACACTGAACCCACTGGACCCTTGTCCTTTCGTTTGCAATAATGGGTGCTACACTTGCACATTAACCAAGGCTTTTCTCCCCAACCCTGCCCTTAATTGGTGCTGGTTCAGAAGGGATTAAGAGTCAGTGTTCCTCAGATATGGTTCAGCGTGAGGGTCATGGGACACTGGCCATTACTGATGACACGGCACTGGTGAGGGAGAGGGCGAGTGATGGATTAAGTGCTGCAAAGCGAAGCGGAACACACAGACCCAGAGGGAGAGGCGCTGGAGGACAGCCATGGCCCAAAGGCTCAGAGCAAAAGCACAAGGAGACCGAGACCCTCAGGAGCTGAACGTCCATGGTTTCAGGAGAGGGAAAGGGAGAGAGGGCGAGGGAGGTTCAATGTGAATTCAACCCCCTTCATCACCCCTATAATCATACAAGGAAATTACACTGGAACCAATCAGAATATTTTATAATGGTAGAGTTCCCTATGCAAATGATTTGTGCTGATGAAGCACTGATCTGTTCAGTGTTAAGGCAAATCTGGCAACTGCAAAATGATGATATTTTGCAGTGACCACAAGGCCACCAAGCACTCGTGTCACAATATCAGCAACAGAAATTAATCATGAACTTTCTTCAAATTTTCAGGACAGCATGTAAGAAAAAATAAATCCTTAAATCATTGTTTCAAAATTCTTTGTCTCATTATTTTTCTTCTTCATCTTTTTCTTGTTCTTCTTCTTTGTCTTCTTCTTTTCTTACAGATTTATTAGGTGTACAAACCAGTTTTGAAACATGGGTGCAGCTTTAAAACAAGTTATTTAAATCCGTTTATAAAATGGTTATTTATTAAGTTGTAAACACCTTAAATGTCATTATTAATCATTCGTAACACAGAGAATGAAAGGGCAACAGTGACCTTCTTTTTGTGTAATATTAAAAATGTCAGATTACTTACTGAAAATGTTGAGATAATGAATATGCTGAGAGCTGTGAATATGAATTTAGTCATTTCTTTTTAAGGCACACACCACATTATCATCAATATTTAAAGGGACATTGTATCTGTGGTTAATTCATTAAACTTGGTGGTTAAATGGTTAAACCTATTAACAAAAATGTCAACTTGAAGGAAAAGACTATGTATGGTCAGTATCTGGCAAGATCTGACATTTCACTGTATGAATGTGGGCTCAGTATTTGGCAAACAACGTCAAGGTTATCCTTTCTATATCCTTGTTATAAATGATTATTAATTAATTACTTGTATTGTGTTTACAACTTAATTAATAAACATTAATAAACAGATTGCAAATAATTCATGAACATTTATAAGTATTATCATTTTCTAAAGTGGTACCGATGTGTGTGTATTATATAAATGTAATTGAAATTCAAACATTATCCTACTATTTTGTCATTTTATGGTAAATGTTGCATAGTATTGTTATTTTATTCAACAAACTTTTTAAACACACTGTAGTAGGTAAATGTACATTTAAAAATGTTTTACGAATCCCAGGAATGGTAGTTTAGTCAAATATGTAGAAATTCACATTAAACCCACTCTGAAAGTGAATGTAGCATGACCGTTTAAATGTACTCATGGTACACAGTTGGACTTTAAGACCATTCCTGCATACCTTTGAGGGTACATTGGCATCATTTTATCTTGTTGAACACAAATGTGTCTGCACAGACCACTTTCTGGACTGTGGACCCACTCTATGAAGCACAACCCTGAACTACAATGCAGACTACAATGACACTTTGTTCTGGGTTAGGGTTCGACTGAGAGTTAGTTAAGTGTGATTTTAAACACTGAACATGCAGCGTAACAATGTGCAAACGATCCTTTAGTTTTAGGAGAGACCTACTCCTTCCACTTCTCGCCTAAACAAAGTGAACTGGTTTGAAATTTTGTTCTCGTTGTAGATTTCATTCTCTTTGGACTGTCAGCTCACTTTATTAAAGACGCAGAGATGAAAAGGTAGGGATGGGGATTTTTATCGACCAAGGGCTAGACTCTCCAAAACAAAAGCCCATCTGCCCCAGCTGCACGTGGGGAGAATCGATCAATCAGCCTTGCAAGGTCAGTGATCTCTGTCCATACTCCTCACATAAAGCCAAACAGCCATTTTTCACACACACACACACACATACACACACACGTCAGGAACAAGGCCAAACAGAACTTGTCTTCCTATACCGAAAGCAACCTTTTTTTCAGTTATAGCATGACATTATGAAAACATATTCTCTCTCTCTCACTCACACATATTCAGTGCATGATTTATTGGCAATGGCGTTGCAGGTCTTCTTCAGTGACCTCAACAGAAACAATGCCAGCTGCCCTGTCTTTGTTTTTCCAAGGTCATTGTAAACACATCCTACAATAAATAAATAAATAAATAAATAAATACATACCTCATTTCCAATAAAGTTCACACATTTTGTAAAAATGCACCAGAAACAATAATCTATTATTTGTTCATTCTCTTGTATTTAGTGGTTGTTAAATAGTTGTCATTTGCTGAACGAGGTCTGGCATGGTCTTGCTGAAATAGCCATGGACTCTCTGGCAAAAGATGGCACTTGTAGTGGAGTATGGACCGAATAAAGAAATGGAAAGTTCTGAATAAAGACTCTCCACTCTGAATAAGGATTTCTTGGGAGAGGACCCCACATTCCACAGACTGCGTGTGTGCAAAGACCCTGCAGATCCCCCCCCCACCAGGATGCCTGTCCATGACTCCCTCATCTCCGCCATGAATGAAAGATAAAAAGCCAGTTTATTATGCTTTTAGGCAAAAAGGAGATCAAACAAAGTGGGGAATAACTATTAGTAACAATTCAGCTTTATGGCTGTGGCGCCTAAATGGCGAAACGTTATCTCGTGTGAAGATCAGCAGATGGCAACGCTGACTGAACTCGGGTTGACCTCCTGGTAACCCATCCGCACAGGACGAACAGCATGGACCAACAGCGACCCCAAGTGGACATTTGCGAAATCGTGTTCCGCCCTACTGACTCCTAAATGCACACCTAGAGCAACGAGTGTTCATGAACATTGTTTTATGCAAATATGTATTAATGTCAGCCCCTTTTGTTGTCCTCATATGAACGTCTACCAAATGAAGTGATGTGTATTACTGTTTCAATCATGAAAGAAAGTTTCTGTCTCTAATTAAGAAAACAAATTAATATCTTCTATCCTAATATTGTAGTGGGATGTAATCATAAAGTACCCAAGATATATATATATATACGTAGATGTTTGATATTAATAATCCAGGACACACATTATGCTATACCACAAGTATGTATAGGTAATTTTTACAAATTCAATTTTGTGTATACGTGTATCTTTTCTCTCTCCCTCTGAAACGTGAAACAAGTCACGTGAGCCTCAGACCCAGGATCCAATCAAAGGAAGGATACCTCCCAGTTGGGCGTGACCGCGCCACCTCTGAAAAGAGTGTGCCCGGATCACGCCGGTCTCTCTCCGCTCGACTCTACGCTTTCTCTCCGACTCTACGCTCGACTCTTTGCTTTACTCTCTCTTACGTTCTCAACTCTGCTCTCTCTAACTTCCGAACTTTCTTCAAGCGAAGTTCTTCCTCTTCCTTACGTCGACAAAACAAAGACTCTAAAGGACCTTACTCAGCTCCCAAGAGACGTCTTGCGCCAGCTAGAGTGTGAAAGAAACTACCAGTAATGTCGAGTAACTCCAAATAATCCTTTGTTCTTTTTATTGTGTTTATGTTTTTTCGCCCAATCTAAGTTTAATCTCACGACTTATCAAAGCAGGTGAAACTTATTTGTGGCCAGAATAAGATATCACCCCTAAGATTAGTTGATAGCGGATACATTAGCGTTATAAGCCGACTTCTGAGGGCACCACTTCTGAAACTCGAGTAAAGGACGGAACAACTCTGAGACGCCCCCCCACTCAGGGGAAAGACCAGCCAGGCCTGCAGTCCTCCGTGAAGGGATACTCCCGACTGACGTCACCACGTCTAAGGCCAAGAGTGTCTGACTCAACCTGGAAGGAATCCCCTTTCCAGCGAGCCTACCTTCAACGACACGGGGAGGACAAGAAGCAAAAACCCGGAGCACGGAGATTAAAACAGCGGGACCCGACGGCTCGGTGAAAACGGCAAAAGAGTAAGCAAGCAAAACTTCACTCACTTTTCAGAAGCTGGTGCCTAATTAAGTCTCTTGATAAATTTATACATTAATTAAAACCTCAGTTAGCAACACATTAGTCACAAGTCCTAGCGCCTAGCTTATCTTTAAATTCGAATCGGCTTCACCTGCATTGATGCCGTGAGATTTTGAGATTATGCTATGTTAAGTAAATATTCTTTTGTTAATAAATATTTCCATTATTTGAAATCACAGTGTGTGGAGTCTGTTCATTAAAAGTCTGAAGATCCTGAAGAACTCACGTAAATATTATTCATACGTAGCCATTATTCATTCTCAAACTACTTGTTAATGTTTTAATTATTTAAGTCAATCATAAAATTTTTATTATTATAATTAGTCAAACATCAGTAATCATAAGAGTTTGAATAAGGTCAAACGCTACAAACACAATATATATATATATATATATATAGTCTTTCACTGATAATAGTCTGGATGGTCCCGTTCATGTTTGGCACAGAGAACTTAATATCTGTTTTACTGAGACAAAGATATTGGACTAAAGGGTGGACTAATCTGTACAGAACTGATGTATTGTTTCTACTTGTTTAAGGCATTTCTGAATGCAGTGGCAGACTTTGTTAATGTTTGTGTGTTAATGAAGTTTGACAATGTTCTCACAAAGTTTTAGTTAAGTTTGTAGTTAAAACATTTTTAGTTGAAGAGACTGAACAAATCACAGATACTTGCATTTATTGTATTTTACAAAATGTCCAGAAAACTGCTTGTGTGTGTGTGTGTGTGTGTATGGTAGAAGCATTTTGAGGATATGAATGAATGAACTTCTTGCAGTTTTACATCCCTTATTGCATGGTAGTTAATGCAGACATCTTTTAAATACTGTACTATAACAGCATAGGGCAGTTAGTTTTCTCCTCCAAGCGTGTTGAGCTGACCAATATCATTATGCTTGCAGCAGCATTCTGGAAGAAGCATTTATCTGTTCATACCATCTCCCTCCCGGCAGGGTAGAGCTTGATTGGATGCAATTGATATGATTGATTGGGTTCTAGCTAACAAGTGGAATTGTCATTGACTAGAAATTCAGGGGGAAAAAACCTTGCTTATATTTTGTTAGCACCCCTTGCACTTTGCTCAATAACTTCTCACAGTATTTCTCTGATCATTTACCCTGCTTGAAAACAAGGAAATTAGTATAATTTTCAAAATAATTATCAAGCCATCAGTGTGGCGCTACAGGATATCATGCGGAGATAAAGCTGAGCTGTGTAATTGTTATACGCAGTGGGTCCCATTCGCTCTACAGCACGACATTGCAGGGGGCTCCAGTGTGAGCTATCACGGGAACTATGGCTTCCTGAGGTTTTCTGAGGTGAAAACCTCTGCCGGCACAGCTATGTTCATTAATTGCCATTGCATAAGCTGTCACCAATAAAGCTGCTTTGTGTCTCTCTGCTAAATCCCTGCTGCTTTCCCATTATAACCCAATGAGAAGTAGTAAATTAACTGAGCTGGTGATGCCTGAGAGCCTATATGTCTTTTTTGGAGAGCGTGTCCTTTTTTCTCTCTTCCCTGCTCATGGAAAGATGAGATTCAGAGCGGGCGCAAGTTTAGACAGAGTTCTCCACTTTGAAGAGTCCAGCATGAAACATTCGTCAAATTCAAATTTCCCCTGATGCGTTGGAAGGCGCATATTTATGATCTTCTGAAAAAAGTATTAGGGATGTATTTCTGTCAAATATCATCTGCAAATGTCTGGATCTGGATGTGGAACATAGCCTCTTATTAGCTTGTAACTATTGAAGTCAAGACTTTGTATCATCACTGTAATTATGACCATAACAAATGTGTTCACACAAGTTGTGTTATACTGATGATTATATGGCATTAATGGTGCTTATCCACTGCATAGCAAGGCACTAATGGAAAAGCAGAAGAACCAAGCCGAGTTGAGTAGGTTCCATGCAGTAAAGTGCTGTTAGTAACAGCATGATCCAAAGTGAAATACTGCTCTTACACAACGTATCTACAAGCACCATTTATAGTTGTGTAGGTTTACTTTACCACAAGCCGTCTGCTTTGTAGCATGTACAGTTATACGATCCCAAATCCTGCTGATGCTCTAGTCTTGTGTTGAAGTCTATGCTCTTTTTGTGATATCGCTAACTTTTAAAAAGACACACGTAAATTTGAGTGGTATATGAAGGGTTAAATGGTAGGCAATTTGATAAAAACTCTTGTATAATATAATACTTTCAATGTTGTATAACTCTTTGAAACAATCTGAGTTACACATTTGTAGATCATTACACCTGCAATTTTATTCATAACTATTACTTTTCTTTATGGTCAAATTATATGTTATAACTAAACATCTCCTATTACAATTATACAATGATAACTTTCACCACAGAATACATTTATTTAGAAACTTATATTTGGAGCCTGCTATGCTCTCAGTTCCAGCAGGTTTTACTCATGAACTTATTTATTCATCTTAATGGGCTATGCTAATTAGCTACCAAAAAGAAAGAAGGAAAGCTAAGCTAAGGGTTTGTAAAAGAAAGCCAGCCTTCTATATGGAAAATGGAGAGCTCTGAATTGGATCATGATGTTGACATTATAATGACATGTTCAGTGGGACCTGACGGTGAAGCTCCAGCATGTGTCCGTTGACAGAATGAGCAGAGACGAGTCCCCTCATCATCAGCTATTCTCACTCTGACAAGTCATCTTCTGCACTGCCGCTCTGTCTGGACTTTTTCTGCCTCCAGTTTTCTCGGAGAGTATGAGCTTTGTCTCGAAGAAACAAGCACATTTTTTATGTTCTGGTTTTATTAAATGCTTCTTTTTTTAAGGGGGGCAGCTACAATTGTGGAGAAGCTGTCCTTTCTGGTTTGTTTACATTCAGAATCTCTGCTTCTTTTAAGGTGGAACAGTATGTTTCAGGAAAAAGTAACTAGTTTTTTAAGTTATCTAAGCTTTTATTCGCTGATTGAATTACCACAAAAAGTCATTTGTAACTCTATTTGTTTAGTTCTGTAGCACATAAGTAATGCAGTTATTCGTCTTCTGAATTTGTAGACATTTCACCTTAAGTGATCTGAAACAGAAAAAATAAATCAATATTACCCACCTATTGAGCCAGAGTAGAGCAATATCCTCATCTTGGTTCATGCTTTTCAGTGTTGTCTAAAAACTGCAGATGCACTGAGTTAGACACTGGGGCTTCGTATGAAGTCCATATGAAGGCCAACTGCTTAATGCACATCATCATGCACCAGGAGGCAGGGAAAATATTGGGTGTAGAAGTTTTAAAGCATTTTGGTGTATGTATTTGGAATTGTAAACTGTAATTCAAATTTTAACATTATCCCACCGTTTTGTCAATTTATGGTAACTGTTGTATAGTATTAAAAATGACAATGTCATTCATAAATAAATAAATAAATTAACAAATAAATAAATATTAAGTATTAATACACAAAGTTCACTGTCCCTAACATCAATATCACCATAATTAAATCATCTAAACCAAAACACACACATAGTTTGGCAACAATGTTGTCCCCACAAACAAAACTGGAACACATGATTTATGGAACTCAAAATGAATGAAGTGACCAATAATGTATTTGTTGCTCACTACATTTTTAAACTTATTAATTTATAGGTTATTTTTGGAGAATAAAATTGCAATTGTCATTTTTAATAATACCATAAAGTGATCATTTTATACAGTTATATATTACACAAAAAGAAATGTTTTAAAACATATTTGTAAACCTATTAATCCCCTCTTCACCAATCACTGCTGGAATTCTTATCTAGCTTAGAGACCCTTTCACTCAGGAATATATTAAAACACACAAGGACAACGTACGCAGGTTCCCGAATCACATTACCCTCAGTGCTATTAATACTGCGCCTACATTCCTTATCTTTAACTATGGCTATAAAGACATTCATAATCACACTCGCTGTCGGTGGAGGAGACACAAGGAGGTTAATGATGACGGACATCACAGGCAGAATGCTCAGTGACAGAGATGGTGGCAGGCGAACCACAGAGACCAACTCAAATAATGAGCACAAATTAAACCCCTCGCTCAGGAGGTTTACCAACAACTGCTCCTGAGCGAGGGGAAGGAATCCACAGGGATGCGTCAGATGCCACAGGGAAAGAAGGCTTGATGAAATCCCTCCTGTGAGAACAGAGGGCCTGCATCGTTTGTAGGAAGATGCAAACGGTGTTGCTGCGTTCATTTTAAGGTGGCAATTTTTAAATCAAGTAGCATACTACTGTGTTTTTAACAGTGGCTTAAGAAACAACAAAAGTCCCATAAAAAAAATCAACATGATTTGTTCTATTATGCTTATTCTATGCAGAGTTCATATCATACCTAAGCTTAAGGAGCGGGACAGAGAACTTGTATCCTCTGTAGCATGGTAGAAAATCATATTACAGTGTCACTGCATTCATTTTAAGGTGGCAGCCATGGATATGCATGTGGAAAGAAAGCATGACCTTCTAATGGATATAGGTGCTTTTCAGTAAAGCACACGTGATATGTGAAAGCATGGTTTTTGGACCGTGAAAATGAGTCACGTATCATGTCACGGAACACTTGGAGCAGTGAAAGTTCTGAAGAAAGCCACAGCCCACAGTCTGACCTGCATATCTCAGATGAATTCACCAGTGTAAGCTTCATGGCCCTTTTCACCTGTTCTCAAGGCACTAAAGCTCCACTCCATTTCAGTTTTGTCGTTAATACCATTTCCATTTCTGTTCATTGGGAACATAAAAATGTTGTTTTTTGGTTGTCACTTCATTTTAACACGACAAGATCTTTGTTTAGACACAAGTGCATATTCATGGGTTGTAGTGATGCAATATTTTTGGCGTTGGGTGCCATTTTGGGGACCGATTGTCTGGTTTCAGAGCACAGCACAAACGTAAACGAACAGGAAAGACGGATAAATGTTTCTCATACACAGCTCCTCTCCTTGCGCTGGAGAGTTTTACAACAGCCAGAAGCACAGAAGCCCACCTTCTCTCCTATGTCAGGGGGTAAAAGATTTCACTGTGTAGGATAATGAGAAAACGACTGTTCAATATGGTTAGTAGGATTAGCATTTTCCTCACAGAATCTAATAGAAAAGTGGAAAATGTATTCCTCTGTTTTGGCTTAAAGTTTAATAATGTAGTTCTCCTTGTCTGAAAGTGTGAGTGATCAGTGAGAGTGGTTTTCATGCCGTAGCGAAGCCGAGGCAAATTCACAAATATCTACAGGGTTCTGTCATAAAATAACGGTTTGTGCACTCAGGTTGAGTGTTGTGTGTTGGAAATAATTTTAGGTGAGGTATAAGTTTTATGTTTCCCTGTTAAATTAGTACATGCTCATTGTTGCTCAAATTACAGTCTGCACTATTATCTGTGATGAGCACTTTGTAGGGTGTATGGCGCTACTTTGGGAAGTGGCCTGATCTCTTCCTGACCTGCTGACAGACAGCCAAACAGAGCTCTGTTTACAAATGTAATAAATGGGTCAGTGATCCATACTTATATCTTTTTCATTTTAGTGTAAAAATGAGGACGAAATGTTTTGGCAGAAACAATAAAACAATTGAAATATCACAGTTTTTATTTGAGTTGTGTTTGAGTAACGAGGAGGTCCCCAATATGGCGGCTACTTTGTACCGTGACATCAGCAGCATTTTTAGCTTGGAAAGGATGGTTTTAATGAGAATTAAACTTCAGTCACAATGTCTGAATCTGAGATGTGCATGAGCATGGTACAGATATTCTGTTGGTGCAGCCAATAGTAGAACACCACACACATATACACACATCATCTTTCCACCAGCAAGTAGAGGGACTACACCTGTGTTGACTTCAGTTGTGAGAGACATTGTGCTGTCCATGTTTCCTACTGTTTTATACTGTATTGAGAGAGGGTCTCGAAGAGTATGTAATATACATTTCAGCTTCTACTTCAAGACTGACCAGTGGTATCCACAAAACACTTTTTGAACAAAGAAAACGTCTTCATGACTAGGGTCATGCCCTATCACATCTCACTAACGTGTGTTTGTTCGGCAAACCTTCGTCCATTACCTTCTATTCTCGTTCTTTCTGTCTCTTCTCATGCCTCAGCTCCGTCCTACACTTCCTCCTGATACAGAACGGGCTCCCTAGCAACCCGTTGCTATTAGATACTGCTGGGCCAGTCGCCATGGCAGCCGAATCTACTCATTTTCTTTCCCCTCACCGTAAACCCTTTTGCTCCCTTTTATGACACAAAAAATGTACAGTATGTGAAGGAGAAAACAGGCATTATGGGTGAGATTGTGTGGGCAATGCAGTCCAGATACTGAGAGCCAATGTGCTAATGTTGGAGCAATGGTACATGGCACACAGTCTCTTTCTCTTACTCTCTTTCTCACTCTCTCCTTTTCTTCCCTTCTTCCCTCATACACAAGACACTGCAGTCCTTGCATATTGATCTTGCATAACTCGCAGTCCATCAGAGCCTCTCGCCTCATCCAACAGGTTTTTGTGGCTGGAATTCCAATCATGATGGTTAATTACTAGACCCTGGCTGGACAAGATTGCTCAGCATCACTTTATTATACATCATAGGTATAGCCCCAGAGACATTTATAATATATGCATGGGTTTATGTATCAAAACCAGTCATAATTCCTTCAGCATGGTCATTTTCCAACCACTCATTCTCCCATAAAATCTTTTAAATTTACATTTACAAACTCTAACATAATTGTACCCTTAACCTTGTTCTTCAATGGACAGTGTCAACACAAGATGGCCACAGAACAGGTTTTGATTATGATTTGGGTGGGGGATCATTCTCAGTGCTGCAGTGACACTGATGTAGTGGTGGTGTGTTAGTGTTAGTGCTGCTGGAGCTTTTAAACATGGTGTCCACTAACTGTCCACTTTATTAAACTTTCTATCTAAGTAAAATTGAGTAGCCCATCTATTGCTGAACAGTTTGTATTATTAAGTGCTTGGTCTTAGGGTGAAATCATACATATTTTATTAAAAGATGTAAATTATGTACGAATTATATGTGAATACCTGGCAACCCAGTGAGAAAAAAACAAACGTAAAACGTAACCCTAACACTAAACCTCCATAAACCTAACATTAAGCACCAAAACATATTAGAAACAGCACTGTTTTGCGCAGACTAAACGCTTAGCCCTAAGCCTAACCCTGAGCCCTAAACATATCTGAAAACAGCTGTGAATTCTAAAAGGTTAGAAATGAAGTGTTTCGTGTTTATGTAATGCTATCGCTAACAGAAAACCTGGCTGTTTATGCAGCTCTTCTTTGAATACATAACAGTCTGTTGGAGTGTAATTAGCAAAACAGCGCCACCAGTGGATAGGAGCTCATTTATCGAACATAAAATACTAATTCTGAAAAATAGTAAAAATTACAACTTCACCAAACCCAAACCCAACCCAAAAATTATCGTAAACCTAAAACAAACCATAACCATACACTCTTCACTCCACTAGGTTAGAAAGAGCAGTGTGTTGTGTTTAAATGCTAAACTTAACTCTAAACCTAAAAGTAAACCTAAACTTAACCCTAACCGTAAACAGCAGAGGTTTGTGCCTGTGTAATCAGATTACAGCACCGATGATGTAGCTCTTCTCTGTGTAAACAACAGGAGTTGGAGTGGATTTAGTGAACCAGCGCCACCAGTGGACAGGAGTCATCGCAAGTTTCACAGGGTTGTCACACTCTGGAATGTAGCAGACCACATTGCTCTAATGGCAGCTTTAGAAACCACAACAACAGCAGTGGTTATGTTAAGCATTGTTTACTCTTTGTATATTTGCATATTGTATGGGACTGAACACAGCTCTGTACACATTTTTTTAATATTTGGCGTGCCCTTTTATTAAACTATCTACTAATTTTTGGAGATCATGATGCTGCGAACCCTTGGTGTTTACACAGAGGCGACATAATATTTAGCACCTCCTGTGTACTGGATATGCATACACACATATAAGCTGCAGTGTGGGCCTGTGGAAGAAATCAGGTTCATTCTGAATGATAAAGCAGATGGTCTTGAATAGCATCCAAGATCCTAACATCTAAATAGCTCCAGAGCCTCTGAGAGGAAAGCTTTTATTCTTTAATGCTTTTTAAGGAAAAACAATTGATGTGCACCATCAATTAGTAAATGTGTGGTAGGCACTTTCATGTGTGTTCGAAATATAAGTTGGAATCAGGAACTATTTAGTGAGCATCAGACACTATTTGGTGGGCACCTAATACTATCAGGTGCCCACAAAATAGTATCTACTGCTCACTTAATAATGTCTGGTTTCACTTGATAATATATGATGCTCACATGATAATGTCTCATGCTAACTAAGTAAGTGTATCATACTCACCATATGTCATCTGGTGTTTATCTAATAGCATGTGAACCACTAGATGAGCACTAGTCCATATTTAGAGAGCACAAGATTCTATTTGGTGGGCACAAGATAACACTATGTCCCAGTTACTGTTAGATAAACACATACAAGCAGATCAGTCAATGGAAACACTGCCCAATGTCAAGAGAAATGAAAAGAAGCTACATTTTCTCGTTGTATTTTATATATTACATATTATTTTACATATGTAAAATATTCATATCTTAAATATATAGATAATTAAAGGAACATGTCCCTATAATCATTAAGGAAAATTAAATATATATTTACACCAGGGAGAGTAGCACTTTATTGACTAGCTATCCCTGACGAGATACTATTTGGTGAGCACCAGATGATCGCTAATATTAACTTGTGCCGTCTAAATAATATCATATCTTATACTCACTTTAAGGTATATCATACTCACCACATATCTTGTGCTCACACACTAGCTTCTGGTCTCACTTGATATTTAATATACCTGATAGTAGTATCTGGTGCTCATTTAAAAGGCTCTCACTAGCATTAAATGCTCACTTGAAGACTTGCTAGCAGTTCATTCTCACTTCATATGATCTTGTGCACAAATAGTGTCTGTGAACGGCAGTTAAACAAATAGGTTTGGAGACTCTGTAAGGAAAGGAAAACAATACAAACAAAGCTAAACAAATCTGAAGTATTGTAGAGCTAGTCATTCTCGATGAGCAGTGAATCAGCTGTAGAGATGTGACATGCACATAGAATGCGCTTGAGCAGGATGCATGGAAATGTTTTTGAGTATGAATGTCCTGTCCACTGCTCAGCATTTGCAAACATCCGTCATGTCCACTTAAAGTGGCTAGAAAATGTAGAGATTGCGCCAATAAAGGCCCAGCTTACATCTGAGTTTGGATAATGACACACTTGCCACAGTGGCTTGAAAGAAAAAGAATGGGAAAATATAGCTACTGTAGCAGCGCTGGTGTGTATGAATATGCATAAACAAGGAAGCGGATGATGGTCATTAATGAGCGGGTGGAGGGGTGTCGTAATAATGAGGCGGATGCAGATTCAACAGTATCTCAGGTCAACGGGGCTGCAGTCGTAAATAAGGCATTAAGTGGAAGTGAAAGATGTTCAATAATGACAGACAAAGGCGTGTCAGACATGACAGCCTGTCCTTTAATTACAGACACCATCAAGAAGAAAAGCCAGGCTTAGCTGTCCTAATAGATTCCAGTCATAAAGTCCTAGGGGTTTAATAGGAGGTTGCAGAAGGTGGCGAGAGGACAAGAATAAATCAGACAAATTGTGTCATTACTCTCCCTTCACGTTTTCAATTATGTTGCTGCATAACATAATAACCATGCCATAAACATGTCATAGCAGATGTGCTATGTTATGACGTGTTCCGCATTGTGTCATGTTTAGTATTAGAGTTATGTCATGAAATACGTAATATGTCTGATGACACGAGCACACAAGTGACACGACATGACATACTGGGATGTGGAGCAGTGGAAGTGTGCTCTAAAGAGAGATAATGGAATATCAAATTCCACTGGGATAAGTCAGAGTGGTGTTTGTGATCCAGAACTAATCATCCAACACCAGTACCTACAATGGCTAACTGCCATCAAACTCTCGCAGCAATGGTCCACCATCTTACATCCGTTTTTCCATTGAATTGCAATACGTTCTAATTATGTTTTCAAAGCTCAAGCTTCAGAGTTGCATCCAGCTAACTTTATTAAACCCCCCGAGGTTATTTAATCACCTGCCCGCATATGGCACGGTCAGGAGAGGTCAGTGTGTGCCCAGAATGGGTGGAAGCTTGTCTTTGTCACTTTCTCAATTATGGCTGGCAAACCGCCCCTGGTTCATTCTGACCACATGGAAGCCACTGCAGCACAGATGGACAAAGAGTGGATGGAAGGGCGCTAGAGGGAGATCGACCTGGACTCTCCATCCCTTTCCATTTCCGATTGCAGTTCACCTTTCCGAGCCAATCTGGGCCCAGGGACCAGTTTCCCCGAGCCAGCTCCTGTCACTGGCCATTACCAGGAAAACCACCAGGAAAGGTCAGTTCTCAGTCTGGGGGGAAAAGAAAGGTTACGCCTCCCTCTCTCCCCTCCAATCGCCAAACCAATGTGGCCACCACCCAAGTGTCATCTCCTTGTCCTCCTCCATTATCTCCCAGCTGGACTCTCTAGCCTTTAGGGCGTGACAACAGCTGGGCACAGCTGCCTGTCTCAGTGTCAAGGTCAGAGTCACATCACTGGCCACTGCTGCCCTGCCCTCAGAACAATAAACTGCGAGATTAGCTTAATTTCATTAGGCTGCACATTTCCATCCAGGGGAAATTCAGCCTCACTTCAGGATATAGAAATGCATGAAGTGAATTGGGATGCTCTGGAGCAGCTTCACATGAGCCTTAGGTCACCATGCCCAATGTCAAGCGTAGGCTACAGTGCTAATTAAATCTCCCAGCATTGGACTTTCCCGGGCTTTTCTGGGAAATTAGTGCTCAATTCATTATATTTGGGGTGAGTCCATAAGCAGTTAACATTCAGCCATAAGACTAAAGCTGCACTCTTAAAATTAAAGGTGCTACAAAAGGTTCTTTGAGCAATGCCATAGAATCACACTGACGTGGTGGTGGTGTTTTAGTGTGTAAAAGTGGATCAGAAACAGCAGTGCTGCTGCAATGTAATGTTATGATGAAATATACAGTACCTGTTTAAGGAAATACTTGTTAGACTAATTTCAGTAAGAGTCTGTGGATATCGGTGTTCTGGTCCAGTGCAACAAATAAAATGCTAACACTTTCCTTTATAGACCCTTATGTCCTTGGGAGTAAACACCACCGATTTGATTAGTGGGATGGTTCCAGGACAGTCTAGCTTAACACGTTCTAGATACACGTCCCAAACTACAGTTGTCACAGAAAAACAAACTCCCCCTGCTGTTTGTGTTCATTCAGAAGCGTCGGGAATGTTTGTGTATGTTTGTGTAAGAAGCCGACTGTAGCTTGTTCGTGGTTAACGTTGAACTAGTCTGTAAGTTTTAATTCACTGATTGAATTACCACAGAAAGTAATTTTTATCTCGAGCTTTTTAGTTTTGTAGCCCTTTCAGTCTGTGTTTAATTTCATGCCATTAGCACTTTCCTGAATTTAGAGTCATTCCAAGTAATGTAAATATAACAGCAGAAATAGATCAGTGTTACCCACCCATGGAGCAGGAATAGAGCATCATCCTCATTTCTTTTCATGCTTTTCAACATTTGGAGGTCTCTCCACCATCCAGATGCCACACCTAAGCCAGTTCAGAAAGAGACACTAAGTTTGTTTCCCATTTACTGAGCCGGGTCTGCATTTAAACACCTGGCCATGTTTCTTTCTTGTTTATAATATACTTTTTTCACTTTGTATATCTATTTTATTCACAATATTATACTGAAAATCAAACAGTTCTTGAATATAAACTTTACGCTTGCCAAAAAGCACACTACAATATACAATACATAGTGAAACTCCAGTATTTTACCATACATTTTCTTTTAAAAGTGTTACTGTTGACTAACCTTTTTGTTTCATTAAAATGATCATCTTCAAGTGCATCCACCTCCTTGGTCCTCATGTCTTGTAATCACTCTTGTTACAAAACTTTAGGAAGTGCCAGTGGTAGTGTCATGGTGCTCTGGGTAAAAAAAAAAAAAAAAAAAAAAAAAAAAAAAAAAAAAAAAAACGATATAAATATTTATATCCGGTAGCATTCATTTTATCAGTATTTTTTGGGTTTTGTCAGTTAAATATGCTCAAAATTGATTAAATACTTACTGGGAGGGTTTTTACCCCCCAGATCCTCTGTGGAAATCCCACCTAGACACAAACCCAACAGCAACAGACAGGGTTCAACAGCAGGTTAGCGCATGTGGTGTTTTTCCACATCTTCACATCTCCAATCCCTCTTAAATAAAGGCAGCCATGGAGAACTGGCAAGCTTGTGTGTATTGATAATCCGTTTGACTGTGGTTTTAGGTTTACTCAAGTCTTTTCTGGATGACTTTCTCTGAAGAAGAAAAACAAAAACACCGCTGTGGGTTCAAGATCATGAGATCACCGGCTTTAAAAACAATCTCCTCTTGGCGAGTAAGCTGTAGATGGAGCCACTGATAAGATGCATCTCGTCTGAGATTTCTTCTGAGGGAAAGGCACAGGGGAGGTATGTAACTCAACATGACTCCTCGGTAATTCCACTTTAATTGGATTGGTTCGCAGCGCTTGTTGGAAATCAACTCCTCTGGCTCCCCGCCACACTCATCAAACCTTTGACTACACCTCAAATGCACATCTGGGGGTTTTCCCCCTAACAGGAACACAATTGAACATTGTAGCATTCATCTATCAGTGTGCTAATGTTCCCTGATGAGCCCTTCAGATGCCTTTTTCTCATTTTTCTTGGCTCACAATTTGCCCTCTTGGGCTGGACTTTTGCAGACCTGGCACAGCTTGCACTGTTCCATCTTTTGCAGGTGAATCCACTCCGAAGACAAGACAATGTGAAAGTCAATGGACAATAAAGGATGCTTTGTTTTGTCTAGTCTATTTCACACAAATCTCAGCTGGTGTAATTCTCCAAAGTGTGTCTTCAGAATTAAAACACCAAGGAGCCCATGTGTGTTCCACTTCAATTACAGCACTGTTTTCTCTTTCCAGGTTCTACATTGTCACATTTCAGAAGGGCTAGACGTAACTTGTTCTTCCCCATAGGTCAAGACTGAAACTGGGCAAGAATTGCAGCTTGTAGTTTTTTGGGTTTTTATCAGTCAATATTAACTGAATGGTTAGTAGTTAACAATGAATACATAACAATGTTAATTGAGTCATCTCTCTAGACAGCATTAGCACAGGTTTTATAAATACATACCAGGTCTACTCAGGTATTTAAATGTATATTTGTAAATCTTTATCAGTAACTGTAATAGCATTTCTCATGTGCAATTACACATAATATCATGAATCTTTGCTCTCCAACAACACTTTTCTGATTATAATGACCAACACGTAACTCCTTAAAAAAGTGTTTTTAAAACACATTTCTTACAATTTACAAAGACACATCTTATTTGGTGAAATTATCTGTACCCCAGAAGATACGTCGTTATTGCATGTCTTGTGCTACAGATGCTATAAGCAACTCATGGCCTTTGCGAAAGCAACAAAAGATAGGTGTCCCCCCCTCCATCTGCCCCCCACCCCCTTAATAATTCATGAGGCATCGCTTCCACGTGTAAAGCAGTTCTGACAGATGCGCTCAGCTCCCCACTCAGAAGCCCACACTGCATTCTCTCGGCTTGTCCTCTTCTGTCTGATATCATACTAGGAGCAGATTAAGTTGTTCCTTTACTGTGGAAAACAGATTACCTCATGGAACACTGACCGACTATAAATGCAATCTGCTGTGGCTGCTGCTGCCGGACAGTTCTTTGGAGCCACTGTGATTTTATAATTTACCTAAAATATAGAAAGCATGTTTATACCACTACTAACTATAGAATTATTGATGTCTGAATGCCACCAAATCCTCACAAATATAATTCAACATTTAAAGTAGAGTAAACAGAACAGAGCACAGGAGAGTAAAGGGTTGACAAGTAATTAAACATAGCACTCCAAAACCTTCATTGTCTTTTGTCCTTTGAAGTTGGGCTTGTTCTTATACTTTGGATCATTGTCTTGCTGGTGGCGAGCTTCATTTCTTGTTGTAATTAAATTTGTCTGCAGAACAGGAATTGCTCAAAGCACAAACTTGGGGGATTTATTCACAAAAACTGTTCAAACTGTTCAGAGCCATTTTTCCTCCCCTTGATTTCTATCCTTGCAAATCGATCAGTGCACAATTAAACCTCTCTAATTCTCAGTCTTTAAGGACATTGTGTTCACAAGACATTCTACACATCACATATATTCTGTCAGTTTAGAGAAATTTCATTTGCCCTTTGTATATGATTCTAACAATTGCATGAGTATGGGTACTCTCTCAGAAAAACAATGTCACTGTTTTCAGTACCATTTTGTAGGCCACATAATTACATATTATATATTCATTTTAGATTTTAAATTGTGCTGATTTCATATGCTCTATTCCATCTTGAGGATTTACTTGAAAAATATCATCTGAAATCACTTTCCCCTGAGATGTTTCTTCAAATTTGGTAAGGTAACAGGTAAACCTGAGTCCGGGCTGTACTGTGCAGGTCTTGGAATGCAGTCATGTGCAGTGTGATGGTCAAAACTGCAGCAATATTAATGATGGATATGAGCTGATGGAATTTGAGGTGATTTCAGGGCACTTCAGATCACTTTAGTTCCAAACCACTGCTATCCTTCATGTCAACATTAGCTTTCTTCCCCTTTAACTACAAACCAGAGCCTTGTAGAACGTCCCTTGCGCATCGCCACACTCGTCCATGAATGTAAAAGCTAAGGGACAAGAGTCGGTCCTGTCTTCTGACAGTTCCAGAGCAGCCACATGGGTTGTGATAACAGTGAGGCTGAAATGACAGTGCTTGCAGAGGGGTTGCCATGCCGACTACCAGCTGATAGGCTGTCAAGCGATGAAGTAGGTGTCCCAGTACGTGACACGTTTCAGAGAGCAAAGTGACTTTTTTTGGCACTCGAGAGAGAGTTTGTGAGATATCCTTTTGGGTCAGGTTAATATCATCGGCTAGTCAGCTGTTGACATGTCTCACAGCAATGACAAGCCAATATTCTGAATTGTGGACCTCCTCCCCTGTTCTCTCAGATCAGAGCCGAAGCTTTGACCCTGTCAACAGTGACAGCACAATACAAGGTCACAATTTTGCACTGGGCATGTGCAATGGGCAGAAACAAGCCAGAATGCAATCACTGTCTAACTAAAGCATTTCAGTAATGCAGAGTGGCGGTGAGTTGGCGGTGAGAGCAGCACTGCTGTGTCTGATCCACTCATACCAGCACATCCACATCTGTGTCGCTGCAGCACTGTGTATGGTCTCAAGCCAAATCATAATCATTTCTACAAGGGGGCAAACAAAGTATGCAGAGCAACTGATGAACTGCAGAGTATAATCGTGCACCTGTATGGACAGTGGAGCTGAGAGAATGGACAGTGAGGTAAGGAACAAACTGGCCATTTTAATATTTTTAATCAACCTTCACCTTTTTCAGTTTCAGGACGTTGGACGAGTGGGAGGTGAGGGGTAAATGGGTCCAACATTTTCTTTGCAATTTCCTGTTCTTTCAAACATGAGCAGAGATTCAATTAAAGCTGAACAGTGAGGGTATAATGAGGAGCAGGGGAATATGCGCATGTTTCAGTGATACATGCTCTTGGATGCAGTGATGACCAGAAACACATCTGACCACTGAGCATTAGAAAATGGAGATTGCATTTTCTAATATTAGCAAGGAGCGTAATACGTTTTTGCAAATGTAGGCTTTACACTAGGCACTGGAAGATGAGGTTCTGACTGCACTTCAGCTGTGAATGTTGAGGGAAGAGAAAGCACTGTAACGTCACTCCAATTCCCTGATAATTGATTTCAGTCATTCCCTGGTTGGAGAATGCCATCAAGCCCCTGGTCAGTTGGGGTTTGAGGTGAGCACCCACGGCTCCTAGTGTTTGTGTGTGATAAAGGCCAGGAATACGGAGCCCCGCAATTGGTCCTGAAATTGTCAAAGAGCCAATGAACAAGAGGCAAACCTCCACATGCCCGTGGGGGCATCAAAGTGCTGTTGTTTGCTGTAGTATGTCTAACCAGTAATGCAAAGGATGGCAAGTAGACAGCACAATATACATGGGCATAGTGGGGTGATCTCATGTAACAGATTCTTAATAAAAAACCATCATAAAGATAAACAGTGGGGCAAACTGGCAGTATCTCTTTATTATACAGTGAGCAAGCCCAAATAACTTTGGAAATAAGACCAACATTGCTTAAAATACGTGGACCTGGCAACTGTTATGACTGTAGTGGAGGCAGTGGAGCAAACCACTGTGAGGCACATGAAGAGGGGGAATGCAATTCTTCAAAACCTAAAAGCAAATGTTTTTCAATGTTAATGAGTATATTTACAACTCTGTTTGTCCCAGGAAGGGGGTAGGTGTGCCCCCCACCCCTGAATCTGACAAGTGGAAATTGAGGTGTTCATGGAACAGCCATGTGAATTCACAAGCAGGGAATTAGGGCTGATTAAATAAGCCTTTGACCATTTGTGTGGGCCCAGTCCCATTAAGGTCCACTCATGACTTCACCCCGTTCTGCAATGGGTGAACATTTAAGCAGCTGAATGCCCTAATTATAAGCAACGTCTAAAAATGTTTGGACATGTTGTGTGCAGCTGAATTCCATGATTCCATTTGGACACTTCACTGATTCCAGGCCTCAAATCTCTACACTGGAGAAAGCAGCAGAGCACTGTGCACCCCTAACAGGCCTGAGTCATTTCGCCTGTCTGTTTGGATGGGGAGGGAACGTAATTAGTTGCGTCTAGAGCACAAAACACAGAATACGGCAGAGAGAGAGAGAGAGAAATAAATTGCTCAGGCGAACAGGAAACGGAGATAACTCATTCATTCTTGTTCAGAAAGAGAAATGCTGCCCTAGCGTTGCCATGGTGACACATCTTGTCGGCGGCTCCTCCACACGCCACCTCTCAGGCTCTGGGGTGTCTGTTAGCGGGTGGGAGTGGCCTATGTCTTCCTGAATGATTAAGTCTAATGAAGGACGATGTCATTAAGGGTGGGGTGGCGTGGGGCTGGGACTGCCACAGGAGTCAGAAATTTCAAGAAAATACTCTTTCTGGTATTAAGCTCCTGAACTGTGGAACCTGTCGACAGCACAGTAGACGTGGGCATAGTGGTGTGATCTCATTTAGTAGATTCTTAATGGAAAACATATTGGTTCCATTTAGCTTTTATTTAAATGTCTAAGTTAATTTTACACAATGTATTATTGATCTATGGCTGAACAGACTAAACACGCCTCCACCACGTTAGTGCCACTGCAGCTCTGAGAATGATCTGCCAAACAAATAATACTTGACTGGTGGTGGTGGGTGGAAATGGGCTAAACAAGTATGCAGAGCAAAAGACTACAGTGACTAGGTTTTGTATGGCGCACCTTTCAAACACTATGGTAATACATAGTGCTTTCAAAATACAGAAATACAGAAAAAGATAAAACAAATTGTATAATAATGTCATAAATCTATAAAAATTCCTTCATTGTACAGATAAAAAAATATTTATTTTACATTTATTTAATGTAGGCACCAGGGAAAGGAACACGTCTTTAGATGACAACAGAATAATACATTGTCGTCATAAAATAATACAATTTGGCCACAATATATTTCGAAGCAACAAAATAATAGAGACCACAGTATAATATTTAGAGGCCTTGCATTATATATTGTCATATATTAAATTAGTTTATGGCCACGCCTTAAAATTAAAACCAACAACCATGTCACGTTAGGGGCTCAGTACAAAGAAGCTGCCTCACCCTGTGTGATCCTGACCCAGGGCACTACTGACTGATCTGAGGGTTCACACACTTCACACACAGTGCAATAGTTTGGTGAGTGGAGAGGATACAACTGACAAAATGGAGTGTGGAATAAGGAGGTCATACAGGAAGTTTTGGAAAGCTGGATTTCCACAGGCGTTGTTGCAAATGAGGTGTTTTTTTTCTAGGGACAAAGGAAATGGAAATAATTACAGAGGTCCAGTGATTCTATGATTTATGGTTCCATCTCCATCAATTGTTAAATAAGAACTTTGAGACACTACAGGTTTTAATTGTGTTTTTTATAATAAAAATAAATGCTAATTGTTGGAACAACGATAACAAAATGATAGTAATATAATCTTTTATCTTTTTGTTATTAATAAACAAGCCGAACAGTGATGGTGGAAAAATCCGCAGCAGATTTAACAGCAACTGCTCACCACAATCTGAAACAGGTGGCTAAAGGTCCCTCAGACGCTCGTTTCTGAAGACCGTCCAGCAGATGACCTGTTTACTTCTTTTAAAAGCTGATGAAAGATGGTCCCAGCTGGTGGGGCGCCTCGAAAAGATGGTAGTGCCACATGGCTGGCTCTAGCCTTTAGGGTTCTGCACTGAAAAAGCGACTTTGAGATTCAAGTGAATTCATCTGTTCAGCATGGCACTGCTCTCTGAAAACAAACTCTCCAGAATAGAAACTTTACAAAAGCAACAACAATCTGAACTTTGAGACAATGGGAAACGATGCTATTCCACAGTATTCTCTCAGGACCCCTACTGGCCCACCACAAGGCAGCTCTGATATGGGTGGTGTATCTCAGCGCTGCAGAAACACTGACATGATGCTGGATCAGACACAGCAGTGTTGCTGGAGTTTTAAACACTGTGTCCATTACTGTCCACTCTGTGAGACACTCCACTCCGACCTCATTGGTCCACCTTGTAGATGGTTAAAACTCTCTGCAAGAAAATATTGTTTCAGTGTTTTCAGTACAGTTCTCATTGGCCTCCAGTGACAAGGAGCACTAGGTTGTATTTTTACTTTCACTGTGGATCATATAGAGGACACACCTCCCAACCATCTCCCCCCTTGATTTCAGGACAGTGCTGTAAAAGTGAATTTCCTAGTGCTCCTTTAAGCCAGTTTTCTCCAGGAAAATCCAAGTGAGATGAGAAACAGGTGAGAACGAGTGATCAATAAATAAATAAGAATAAGAAAAAAGCTGTAAACACTTGCTTCTGGTATCGTTACAAGATGGGAGGAGGCCTGCGAAGAGTCAGATGAAGAGAGGGATTACCAGAGCACTCCACATCAAAAGGAGCCAGGTGGGGGGAGAAACAACTACGTGACTCATTAAGATCTCCTTATGAAGACTACTACTAATATGAACCTCCGTTTATGTGTTTATTTCCACTTTTATTCTTGCCCCCTTTTGATGTCTTAGATGAGAATAGCTGCAGAAGAAGGGGGGAAATGGTTTGATCAGTGAAACAGAAAAACAAGGGATGAATTCCAGCCTTGATTTATTGAACTGTGATTTTATATTTTATTTATTTATGTATTATATTTTATAATTATTATTCCTCTATAACTTTCTGGGTACTCTCTCAGTGCTGTCTACAATACCTGCGGGGAGCGCTCTATGATGGAGATTGTGGGGCTCTTTCAATGGGGGTCAGGCACCAAGAAAAATGGGAATCAGCACCCCTGCCGTTCCTCAAAGAGAGAATGGATTAAAAAAAATAGAAGGGACAGAAATGGACCAGAGCATGTGTGAGGGAAAGAGAGAGAGAGAGAGACACGCACATGCACAGCAAGATATGTATCCCAGGTTTGAAGTGGATGAGGAGATGAGATAGCGAGAACGAAGAAACCTTTCAGATGGAAATGAGAGCCGACCACAGAAACCAAGGCCAGCATCATCACCATGGCAATCCACACTGGAACATGGAGCACAGGACAGAGATGGGGGTTGGTGGGGGTTTGGGGGGGCTGTTGGAAAAAAGAATTGCAACAAAGATCTTGGAGACCAGAGCCCTCCAGCTTCCTCCAGAAGCTGAATTATGATGCTAATGAGCCCTGCGATGTTCTGTATAGATCAGATAGACACACAAACCAGCCAAAATATTAAAACAACCTCCACTGACCATAAAGTAATCCGTCTATTGGTCAGGACCCCCACAGAGCAGGTGTGATGTGGTGGTGGATCATTCTCAGTGCTGCAGTGACACTGACGTGGTCGTGGTGTGTTAGTGTGTGTTGTGCTGGTGTAGAGTGGATCAGACACAGCAGTGCTGCTGGAGTTTTTAAATTCCTCAGTGTCTGGACTGAGAACAGTCCACCGACCAAAAACATCCAGCCGACAGCATTCCGTGGGCTGTCTCCTGGCTCCAGTTTAAGTCCCCTTTAGTATTATTAAAAAATAAATAAATTTTTAGAAGCATCAAGGCATGATGTTGTTAAAAGAGAACAGTAAAGTGCCAGAAATGATGCTTTCATAGGAGCCCAGCAAAGTTATGCGCTGTCCTGAAATGTAGAATATTAATAACACTGCCTGTGCAGCCTGCAGAGTGCTTTTAACATCCCTCCTTCTTCTCTCTCCTTCTCAGGCTCATTCATTTGCCTTGTGCGTTGTTTATTAGGTCACAGAGCGGAGAAAAGCCAGCTGTCATTTCGAGGCACATCAAACTCTGCCCACTACTCTTTTTGTGAACTCAAGCATCCAGAGGCTCTGAGAGTATTACCTATCCTGAATGGAAGCGTATATTCTGTTATGCACAAACTTTCTCTCTCTCTCTCTCTCTCTCTCTCTCTCTCTCTCTCTCTCTCAAACACACACACTGCAGAGTCTCATCATGCTCAGTGACCCTCAAAAGAAATCAATATGCTTTCTTGTCATGCCATAGAAGCCATCTCTTCAGCTGCTGTTTTTTTTTATGTTTTGTTTTTTCTCCACTGACACATTTCATGTACTTCCACTGAAGGAAAAGGAACAGGGGGAAAGTGCAGAGTAGTGACGTCCCAATAAAGTAGATACATTTCATGCTTTCTGGATTTCACCGGCACTGTGAAAAAAATCAGAGACCACCTTTCATGTATATACTTTCTTATCCGTTCTCGTTTTTTTTTTTTTTTTTTTTTCTCGTAATTAATACACATACTGTTTACTGACCTAGGCAGCCCAGAGAAAGCTCACTGGGTGTTCTTCATTCAAGGTGTGTGATTTGGCATGATGGTGCAGCAGGTAGTGTCTCAGTCACAGGTCTAGGGTCCTGGTGGTTGTGGGTTTAAGTCCCGCTCCGGGTGACTGTCTGTGAGGAGTGTGCTGTGTTCTCCCTGTGTCTGCATGGGTTTCCTCTGGGTGACTGTGTTTGAGGAGTGTGGTGTGTTCTCCCTGTGTCTACGTGGGTTTCCTCCGGGTGACTGTCTGTGAGCAGTGTGGTGTGTTCTCTCTGTGTCTGCGTGGGTTTCCTCCGGGTGACTGTGAGGAGTGTGGTGTGTTCTCCCTGTGTCTGCATGGGTTTTCTTCGGGTGACTGTCTGTGAGGAGTGTGTTGTGTTCTCCCTGTGTCTGCGTGTATTTCCTCCGGGTGAATGTGAGGAGTGTGGTGTGTTCTCTCTGTGTCTGCGTGGGTTTCCTCTGGGTGACTGTCTGTGAGGAGTGTGGTGTGTTCTCCCTGTGTCTGCGTGGGTTTCCTCCGGGTGACTGTCTGTGAGGAGTGTGGTGTGTTCTCCCTGTGTCTGCGTGGGTTTCCTCCGGGTGAATGTCTGTGAGAAATGTGGTGTGTTCTCTCTGTGTCTGCGTGGGTTCCCTCCGGGTGACTGTCTTTGAGGAGTGTGGTGTGTTCTCCCTGTGTCTGTGTGGGTTTCCTTCGGGTGACTGTCTGTGAGGAGTGTGTTGTGTTCTCCCTGTGTCTGCGTGTATTTCCTCCGGGTGAATGTGAGGAGTGTGGTGTGTTCTCTCTGTGTCTGCGTGGGTTTCCTCTGGGTGACTGTCTGTGAGGAGTGTGGTGTGTTCTCCCTGTGTCTGCGTGGGTTCCCTCCAGGTGACTGTCTGTGAGGAGTGTGTTGTGTTCTCTCTGTGTCTGCGTGGGTTTCCTCCGGGTGACTGCCTGTGAGGAGTGTGTTGTGTTCTCTCTGTGTCTGCGTGGGTTCCCTCCGGATGCTCTGGTCCCCCCCTGCTCCAAAAACACACGTTGGTAGGTTGATTGGTGACTCAAAAGTGTCCGTAGGTTTGAGTGCGTGAGTAAATGTGTGAGTGTGTGTCGCCCTGTAAACGACTGGCAGGTGTGTTCCAGCCTTGTGGCCATTGATTCCGGGTAGGCTCCGGACCCTTTATGACCCCTAAGTAGATCAGCACTTACAGATAATGAATGAATGAACCTGATGAAAATGTTAGTATTTACGTTAAGTCAACTTAAAAACATTAAGCCTGAAAATGCCTGCTTCATAATAAAATCTGGCTACATTCATTTATCGTCTGTAACCACTTCAACCTAATTTGACTAATGTGAGTTTGTTTTCATAATTGTGTTATATTTACCTTTTTTTTAGCATTTGAATCTTTAAATATTTATATTGCATTTGATTACCATTAATGGCATAATTCACAGAGTACACTTTTAGCAGTGCTTTTGTATTTGAAATTGTGATGTAGTGAAATATTCAAATAAAAAAATAATCACAACCATAAATTCAGATCCTAAAAATTCAGAGCAAATACTTTTGTCAGTTACATGCTTTTGGACTTGTCGTGTATTCAGTCACAGGCCATGATTTCTCCACTTCAAACTCACAATTACTGTATGTTTGTTGAGCATGGCTTGAGGTGTTGCTTACTGTATGGTTTATAATATTTTTCAGTGTGTTAAACTCAATTCATTCATCTTCTGTAACCTCTTCATCCTGATCAGGGACCAGGACATACCTAGTATAATTAAAGGCAAGGCAGGAACACCCCAGGAACAGAGCATCACTGTACATCACACACTCACCCAGTCACTCACGCACACTCAGTTGTGGAGAATTTCAAACAGCCAATCATTCATCTTTTTCTTTTCAGGGTCGTGTTGTGTCTGGAGCCTACCAGGAATCATTGGGCGCAAGGCAGGAATACACCCTGGAGGGGGTGCCATCCTTTGCAGGGTGACACACACTCACACATTCACTCACACACTTGCACCTATGGACACTTTTTGAGTTGCCAGTCCACCTACCAACGTGTGTTTTTGGGCTGAGATGAAAAACTAGATCACCTGGAGGAAACCCATGCAGACACAGGGAGAACAGAGAAAACGCCTCATAGACATTGACTTAAGGTGAGTGTAGAACCCAAGGTCACCACGATCCTGGAGCTGTGTGACAGCACATGTGCCTCCACATTTAAAAAAAATACTTATTTATTTTTCAAGAAAGAAAAAAGAACAAAAGTAAAAAGTGTATTCCCAGTAGAGGATGTGTACCTATTTTGACTTAGAAAATCAGCAAACATTGTCATTTGGCCAGGGGCTCCCAAACTTTGCATGTGACTCTCTATATGCAAATCAGTGCCTATGAAATGCAAATGCTAGCAGTCAATATAAACACCAGAACGCTTAACAGGTAATGAGCTTAATGGTTAGTATGCCACGGCCGCAGAAACTGAGTTGCGAATGTAATGAGAAGCATCCTGTCCTTGTGTTGTTTACGTCCTTTCAAAATTTCCAGGTTCTGCCACAATCACAGCGTGACTTCTGAAAGTGACATCAAGTAAAAAGGATGGGATGGAGGGGATGGAGGGGTGGGGGTTGTGCGTATTTCTCGTTCACAAGACTGTCAACAATGGCACACGCATGGCTGAAAGCATAAATACAGCATACAAAGAAGCTCCCAGGGGTCGGCACAGCGAGGCTGCAAACACGAAGGAGCAGCCGAAACACAGCGGATGAACTCTGTGAACAAAGTGAGCGCTGTTGCCCCTTGCGCACGCCGAGCAGTATCCGGGAACGTTGCCAGTCAAGGTGAAGTGACAGGAGATTTTCCACTGGCTGCCGATGTGAGAGTTTCAGATGGCTGAGATGTTTTCAAGGCTTGCTGAAGGCAATGCTTCGGATAGTAGACGTCCAATCATTGGCTTGAAGAAAGCACCCGTTATCCTGGGTTGGCTCAACAGATTTTAAAAAAAAAGTATCTATGGATTTATTGCAATATTCCACTGAAAAGTTGCTGCACAGAGCAACCCAGACATGCACAACTAGACAAAACATTCATTCACTCATTCATTTATTCATGTTCTGTGGCTACTTCATTCTGAGAAAGGTTGCCATGGACCCTTTCTGCAATCAATGGGTGCAAGGCAGGAACATACCCTTGTCAAGGTGTCAGACAAAACAGGGCATCACACGCTCATACTGGACAATCAAATACCCTCACCCAGTCACTCATACACCTGTGGATAGTGCCATGCACTCACCCAACCACTCATAGACAGTGACCACAGGAACCCAGGAACTGAGCCACCTTTGACAATACATCATCAGCATCCTGATTTTTTATTTTAATTTCAAGGATGTGATGTAGACAAATCATTAGAATGCTAAACTGACACAGACATAATAAACAACTTTAATCCAGTCAATTAGCAAAAAGCTAGAGTGAAAACACCAACTTCACATAAACAGGAAGATCTTGCTGGTGTCTGAAATGAAGGACTTTAATTTTCATTTTATTTCACTCAAGACATTAACATAGAGACAGATTTCACTCGAAGTACAAGGCACAAGTTTTATTTTTAGAAACCATGATATATCTACACTCTTAGAAAAAGGGGTATAAAAATGTCACTAAAGGTACAAACAGTGTAATGTACCTTTAAAAGGTACAGCAGTGCTGTTAAAGTCCAGTTGTGTTCCCATAAAGGTTCATTACATTCTCTTTTCCAGAAGGAGAGGGGGATATCTGTAATCTTTCATGACACATCTTTGGAAAATAAAATAACTCAATATAAGTTCTGGAAGAGAAATGTGGTGTGTGAAATCCAAACAGTTTTTAAATCTACAATTATATAAGAATAAGGTACAGTTAAACACTCTAACTAAAGGAACTAAATATACCCCTCGAGGGGACCACAACAGTAAGGGAATTTCAACAGTGTAGGATGTTTATGCCTGGTTTACTGTAAATAAATAAAATTAACCTCTAACTTTGAGTAAGATTTATGAGTTAGAAAATAATCATCATTCAACAGACAAAGATTGGGCTGCTTTACAAAGGTTATGTAATTTAAAATGGAGATCACATAAATAACAAATTCCCACTATTTACAAAATGGTTATATTTCATGTTTTGTGAATGTAAAATATACATTTGATCATTCTTCTTTCATTCTAATGTCATGTCCTGATCTCCCTTCCTTTACCATATAAAAGATGACGTATATTCTTGTCAGGAATTGCGGAGGGGGGACTGATGGAGGCGGACACACACGCTAAAACACAGATACTTTATTAACAAAAAAAATATAACAAAACAGAGAATTTAACAGAAAGGCAACACACAGGGAGCTAACAGAGACAGACAAAGGGAGCTAAGCAGACTAAACTAAAATACAAAGAGCTAGACAGACTAAACCTAAAACGGAGAACTAAAGCAAACGGGAAAGACAGACTAAAGACCTAGACAGAGATACTTCACAGAGACCTAGAAAGCTAAATAAACACAGACAGCTAAAGCTAAACATAAACACAGTGCTAAATCTGAAACTAAACACAGAGGGCTAGAGTAAACAAGACAGACAGACTTAATAACACGACACAGGAAACAACTGAGACAGACTGGGTAACATGACAAGGCAATAATGGAAGAGGAACAACATGACTTGGGGAATGAAACGAATGACAGACAGGAGGAAGTGAGACAAGGGGACTTAAATACATAACACAGTCAAGACACACCTGGAACAGATAACGAGGGGGAGGAAGAAAGGCGGGACATGGGCGGAGACATGGACAATAACAAACAGAGCCATGTGCTAAGAGAGCACATGGCGGGGAAAACAGACACGACAGGACAAGCGCGTGACAATTCTAATGTATTTATGAAGCCCTGGTGTCAGTAAATGGCCGGAGTGTCAGGCTTTCTCTCTCTCTCTCTCTCTCTCTCTCTCTCTCTCTCTCTCTCTCTCTCTGCTCACGGCTGTGAAAAGATATCTGGAGTTTCTTAGACAACAGAGAGGCTCCAAATTTTGAAAAGCACAAACTGAGATATTGTTCTACTCCTGCTCCATAGGTGGTTAATATAGAATTATTTCTGTGGTTTGGGATTCCTTAAGGTGGACACATTCCCAAATTCTGGAGAGCTAGGGTTAGCTCTAACACCAACCCTGCAAAAAGTAAACAGACCAAAAGTGTGACAAAACTAAATAATAATAATAATAATAATAATAAGTTACATTTATTTAGCACTTTACACAAAGGGAGGGGGGGGGCAAACTGCAGATGTACTGAGAGAAGAAGTAGGCTTTTAGCTGGGTGTGATTTAAAGGCAAATGAAGAGCAGAGACTTACAGATGAGTTTCTGTGGTAATTCAGACAGTGAATAAACACTTACAGACAAGTTACACTGCATCCACGTACAAACAACTGTTTTTGCCTCTCAAACACCTTCCACCTTAAAGAAAAACTGCAGTTCCCCACAATCATAGATTCTCCCATCAAATGTCTTTGCACAGGTGGATTAAAAAAGCTGACTTCACTGATTAGAAGATTTAGCAAGGTTTGGACAAAGTTCTTTTTTTGTTTTTCTTTGGTACTCTTCTTCACATGTCCAGGTTTTTGGAACAAGTGGGTCTTTAAAGGCCCACTGCCTGAAAATTCAACTATGATTCATACTGATCTCTATCGGCAAATATTTTCCTGAACGTTTTATGAATGTAAATATTGCAGCTGACAATGAGATTTTAGCTGTAGCCACAGTTGAAGATTTAGCATGAAGCCTAGCAGCATGAAAACATATTTGTCACAAAAAAAAAAATAAAGTCAGCATGTTCAGCTCTACAACGCAGACAATTGAAGTTGGGCTCCCGTGGGGCTACAACAGATCAATATTCAAAAGTGCCTGGTGCCTGAATTACGAGGAACAAGATGAAAAATGATACAACTGCTTTATACTGTCTCACAGTGTATTACTGCTCACTGAATAATGAAGGCTCAGAGGCAAGATATTCACTGATAAAGGAGAACTTTTAATAAGATTTGAGCCAGTTGTAAATTTAAAGTACGTTAATCTAGCAAGATGTTATTTTGTGTCATTTTTGGACCATTTCTATTGGTCCATTCATCATGAAATGTAAAGGGCTGCTGGCCATTTCAAATGTAAATACACTCTATGGCCGGCCAACCCATGTTTCTTCTGAAATTTCTTCTGAAAATTCTTCTGTATTAATAGGGAGATTGTTCTCCTTGGCAGCAGTAGTAGCCTCTAAATTCCACAGGTGCTTTAAAATAGGTTGTGTAACACTGCAGTGAGGATTTGATGGCTGGTATAAACACCACACATTCCAGTGCTTTGAGTCTTCATATTTCCTCATGCTAATAGTTGGCATTGACCATAGTGACAGTAGGCTCACGTGCACCTGCTCAGGAGTTTCTTGTTCTATTGGTGAATGTCATATATGTCTAATCTACCTTCTGAACTCAACAATAGCGACCTCACTAATAAAATTAGTTAATTATGGGGGAATTTTGGCCAATTTTGTTAAATGTTCAACTAGCATAAAAAATAATGCTTTAAATTCCTGCATGCGTTAATGTGTTTAATTGTATAAATTGTGTATGCCAATTGTTTTATTTTTCCCCATTAATGGTAAGAGAGATAGCAAATTGTATATATGAAATGTGTTTAAAAAAAAAATTAATAAATATAAAAACAGCAAAATCAGTAAAATTAATAATTAAAAAAAAAAAGACGTGTAGGCTTTGAGGTAAACAGAGCTAAATCTGACTGGACATTTGGAACACCTTAGTTCAAACAAGTCAATTTTATTTTCATAAATAAACAAATACATAAATAAATAAATAAATTATTAAATAGATCACTCCAGATATTTAGGTAACATATGTACATTATGATTTTTAATCATTTTATCATTAAGTGAACTCCAGTCCACCGGTGGCACTGTCACTAAAACTGCCCACACAAACGGTCTGTTAAATACCTGAAGAAGTATCACAGAAACAGAGCTGTAAACGGCTGCTGGGGAAACGTTACACAAGAGAATTCCATATTGTTTCAGTTTCAGAGCTTAGACTTATGGATATGTTTAGAGTAATTGTTATGGCTAGTGGTTAGTTTTAGGATTATATTAGATTTGAAGTTAGACTGATGATTATGGTTATGGTTTGTGGCAGGATTCTGGATTTTTAACACTGGATGGCCATCAGAACATTGTATATAATTTCACAAACAGCAAAATATATTCAGTAAATATTATCCTGGGATTGGTCTTTCAGACAGATATGTATGGAATAAATCTCTCAAGAAATTGTAGTTACCACACACAAACACAGACACAGACACACACACACACACACACACACACACACGCACACACACAGTATAAACAGAGGTCAGAAAACAGGCATATAACATGTATTACAACTGTTTTTGATACATAAACCCACACATATCACAAAGATGACCTCAATAAAAATAAAATACAAGCCAAATATAATATAGCCCTTTAACATTTCAGTCGTCTGCCAAACATCTACAGGTCAAAAGGCAAGACAGCAGCTGGAAAATGAGAATATCAGCATCCGCTCTGTTGTTTTCCCAGCCACAAACAATGAACCCTTTTGGGAGAGAGGCCAGGGATTAATAAAGTTTGCCTGAGACTTGGCGTTCTGGAATCAAGAGTACTGAAGAGGAGTTTCTCACCCTTCATCCAGGGAACAGATTTTACTGATCTGGAAATAGGTTGCATTGACCCCTTACACACTGCAGTAGGATTTGATGGCATTCGACCATATAAACGTTACTAAAGTCATATATTAGGGAGCTCTGAATCCCAAATTATTCCAACTCATCCAAAGGATCTCATCCAGGGAACACAGGTCCACTGCTCCTTAGCTCATTACTGCTTTATACCCCTCTGTTGGACCCTTGGCACTGAGCATAGTCAAACAGCGAGTGGAGAGAGCCAGCGGCTTATTATACAGACATTGTACTGTCCTGTTAGTGTAGCTTTGTTCCTTCAGGAAACTTTCCATCTGATGAAAGCCCCCCAACCCTCCCATGGAGAACACTGATTGAGTGGGCTATCTCTCAGTGCCAGAGCCTGCCACAGCCCCACCACTACACATAACCACACACACACACATACACACACTCGCTCAGGGAGAGCAGTACTCCACTAATTAGCTTGATTTATGTGATGAGACAGAGGTTGCGGTCTGTGTTCTAAACTGGCACTAACAAATTTCTATGCAATAACACCATTAGAGCCATCCGTCCCTGTCTTATTCCTGTTATAGGTGAGACTCCATGAAGGACGACAGTCAACAGTACTACAGACTCCTACACGTATTTCTGAAGCTTACTCTACCTCTTTTTTTCCCTTTCAGTAATCACATCTGTTTATGATATTTGTGTTAGTTTATGTGCAGAAACAGTTCCTATATTCATAATTATACTTAGGTTCATACTAATTATAATTATTATATTAATAATTATATCAATATGACCATTTTCATATCAATAAATTGTGGGCTCTTTAACGTAAGTGGATTTTAATTCAGCAAGTAATGTCATTGATGTAACCATTGGAATCAAACCCCCCAAAATTTCTACATATATAACAAAAAGGGGCAGCCCAGATATTCATAACATTTCTAGATTAGTCATTTGAATTAATTAATAATTCATTTGAATCATACCCGTCCTGTTTCACTAAATCCACACAAACCCTTTAATTTACGTCACAATCAGAACTGTAAACTATTGTGAGGACATGTTACTGCTCATCTCATGTTTTGGAGCTTACACTTAAGATTAGTATGGTGATGTTAGGGTTAGGTTTAGGGACAGAGGTTTTCACACTATGATTTCACATCTATGAGAGATGAACTATGAAAGTTTCATGCATCGTATGAATTATGGGAATGGGGTATAATACACATGAAATCACCTTGAAACCGGGCTGAAGTAAGTACTCCTCTACGTTGCACATTTTAATGCACAAGCACTGTTTATTAGCATAGTTTAATATATTGGGGAAAATAATAAAACATATAATACAAACTGTGAAATTGTTGTCTTTTCTGCCAGCAGGGGAATGGAAACTTCCCATAGAATGCTTCAGTGTTTTTCCAGCCGATGTAGTTTGGGATAGAGTGTGCAAACCTTTGCACACATCTGTTATGAGAATGTTAACCTTCAGGGAATTTAAGGTAAATCAATGCTGCACTTGATACGTATGCCGTATGAGACAGAGTTATGCAGCTGTAGATAACAAGGGATGCTGGGCAGAAAGGCACAGAAATAACTGGAAGAAGATACATGGCTAGGTCTTACCTCAATCAGCAAGAAAAAAGCAATCGTGTGCCTTGACATGAAATTAAATTAATGAATGTTAAAGAGATTCAGGGAGAATAATAAAAAAAACATTTCTAAATCAGATCTGCAGCTAATGGACAAATCGGCTAATTAGTGCAAACAATGGGAAGTAAAGTGGATGGTCAAAATTAAAGGCGGCTCATCAGATGTTGGCCTCCAGGGCTGTGTTTATAGCAGAGTTTTTTTTTCCATTTGTACAAATGAAATGTGAAAAGAAGCTCTAAATTAGACAGGATCCTTGTTCTTGACTTGTTCTTGGTTCAGTGGAAGTGGAGTTACACAGTCAGTCTGACTGCAGGCAACTGGAAGGAGATGGAAGTGGAGATTCTAAAAACAGCAGCTTGGGAAGAAGCAGAAGAAGGAATCCCAAGAAATGATATGTGCACTCTTTATTCTTCTTTAATTCCTTAAAGTCCTCAGTTTGTTTAGTGCCGGGTGGCTGGGAAGAAGCTTCTCTAATGAGGTTGGATGGTGCTTGGCTGGGGGTAGGCGTGTTTGGAAAGTCGCCCATTTGCCAAAAACGTGGGCACTGTCAGAGATCAAAGCAAACGCGCCGAAAAAGTGTCCTCAAAGCATCTTAATTAGGCCACAGCGTATGCCTGCGCTCTACATAATTCACTCCGATGCACCATTCCCCAGGACGTGGAAAATAAAGCGTCAAGGAGTTCTTTAAAGTTTGCCAGGTCCCTCAACAAGGCAAGGATAATGACAATGCTCTCATCTGAGAGAAAGACTCTTTCAACAAACAATCAAAACAAGATTTTCGTTTTTTATGTACAGAAAAAAAAGTTTGTTCACACTTCCAGGAATCGTCTGTGATTGATCTCAAAGCACAGGTATCTGTCATGTCCTGAAATGCTGAAGATTTTCTGAAGATAGAAAAACAACAACAAAAAAGAAGCATGAAAATATTGAGGGGGAAAAAAATCAAATCTGATTGAAAGAAGAAAAAAAAACTGCCACTTGTGTCTGAATTATTTTTTTGATAAATGTATTCATTTCTTATGTTGGCTTGCAGTTTTCCAAACATAACCCCAAATATCTTCATGTTTGTGATTTATGAAAAAAAAAACTCACTTGGGTACTATTTCCAAATGAAAACGAAATTAAAACCTGATATAGATTGCTTTCTGTTTATCTATGTGTCACTTTCTATGATCAGTCATATCATATTCGGAACAATTGTTAGCTTGTTTGAATTGCTTTTTTCATTTGTCTCCACCATACATTCATATGGAATGGTGGGATGTGCAGTAGAAATCTGTTTTTAATTTGTTCTTGTACATAACTGATTATATCAACATAAGTTACCATCTAAATGATGTCTTTTTCAATGCCTTCAGTTTAAAGGCTTATTACTGTCTGAGTGATATATTATTTATATTTTAATGAAACATTAATGAGTGACATAATCATTTAAAACAGTTGGAAAAGGACAAATTTGGGGTTACAGTTCAAAATAAAGCAAGTCACTACTCTCCCAGTCTTTTTTTAAAATGTATCAGACTCAATAAATTTGCCTGTAAAGATGTTTTTGACACCATCTAGTTGTAAAAAGTACTGTACAATTAATTTGACTAGACTTGACTTGACATAGATTTGAAAAGGAGCCAAATTCCATTGGTCTGTGCACTGTAATAATTCTTGAGGGTCAAAGATTCTACATGGAACCACTGCCTTTACTAAAGAAACCTTGAAATAACTATTTTTAGTCTGTATTTCCAGTCCATAACACACCAAGTTACTTTCATATCTTGGAAATTGGAAAACAAATTAAAGTTAACCTTAAATGATGTAGTACAATATTATGAATATTTACATTTTTTTTAAAGAGTATTAAATGTGTACTTTAAAATAATGTCACTTTATTTTTGTGCTTTTATTTAAGTATTTGCTGATTACCATGAAATGAGATTAAAAGTATGAGAATGACATCTATTACATGATGTAATTACACATCTCATAGTAAAATAACGTGATACTTATACATGATGATACTTTTCATTTGTTATCACTGGCTTTTGGCGGAAAGAGGGAAAATGCTAGTAAAGTAATGCTAGCTGCCAGTCTAGCCCATGTAAAACTTCTGTGATAAGACAGCTTTGCTCAATGCTACAGAGTGGGGAAGAAGCTGACAGCACTGTTTAATATAAAGCTGAATGTGACAGATTTACCAGTCTGTTGAAGTTATTTCTATGTAGGCTACGTGAATGTTAATGCTAGCTTTTCCGTGTCTCACACATATCAAAGCAAGACATGAAGAATTATGGAATCTATTGAAATACCTGCATGAATCACAAAAGATGTAAACACCCCCAACATTTCCAAACCAGTGGAGCTCCCAAAAGCTGAGTTTGGTGCCTATGTTCAAAAGCTACGTAGCAAAAACCAATTAAAAACCGCAAGGGAGTGTACACTTGGAAGGAGGCAGACGGAGAACATGCCAATACCACTGAACAAACAACAAAAACATTTGTTGTTTCTTGCTTGGAAAGTCTTTCTGTGAGTAACTTCTGATTTGGGCAACTTACCATGGCACTGCCTTAAAGCATTTCACCCAGACATCATCAACAAAAGCACTGGCACAAAACCCTAATCCTGGATTTCAAATGTGTTAAAAACCCATGACTGTGATTTTGAACTGTTTCTCATGTGTGTGTTGAAAAAGAAAGGAATTTCTCAGTGGGAAGTTAAAATTCTTGCTAGAGTCATTATTCATTTTGGCCTCCCATGTGAGTCTAATCCACCAGAAACCAACACAGACCTTAGAATTCAGAGAGTGGGTTTTTTACAAACTCATGTAACAAAAAAGAAATGTTGTAAACAGCTTCTGTTATTGGACTTAACTGTTTAAATAAGACATTTATGATTTTAATGTGCTGGGTTTATTCACCTACCTGGCTCTGTAAGTAGGGAAAAACTAAGGGTCTCAGCCCACATTGCCTCAGGTTTTCTGTCTCTGTGCATCGCTGGCTGAGCCACAGCTGAGAAACAGCATCTGTGGGGCATTTGGATTTCAAGGGACATCCAACATTGAAAAGCATGAGAAGTGTTTGAGGATGTTGCTCTATTCCTGCTCCGTAGGTGCATAATATTGACTTATTTTTGCTGTTAAAATGAAATTTGCGAGACCGTAAATTTGAATGAAAGTAAACACAGACAGAAAGTGCCAGAAAACTAAACAACTCAAGTTACACATTAATTTCTGTGGTATTTCAAAAAGTGAATGTAAACTGTAATTATATTTCAGCCAAGGACAAGCTACAGTCTGAGTGAAGACACCAATCATCTATGTTTACTTTAAATTTGAGCCATGCCTTACATCAGCTTTGGGGAAACAGTCTTAATATTTAATATTTAATACAGTCTAATATCGCATGTGGAAAACACAGCAACTGGAGGAAACCCAAGAACCCCTTTCTGACAGGGACCCAAGGTGAGGACCACTACAACTAGTAACTCAGTTTCAAGGGGCAGAAACACACTCAATAGCAAGGGGTAGGGTTAAACTAAGAAATGGGATTCAACTCAATATCAGTGATGAGAAGGTGTAACTAAAACAAATATTTAAAGCATGTTTGTCAACTATAGAAGCAAAGGCTGACTTGAAATTACTGTGAAGTTTTTCCCCAAACAGACGACAGAAGGGAATATCCCCAAAAGAGAATATGTCTAGGAAAAAGAGGATGTATGGTCACCACATCCTGCAAGATCCAATGCCAAAGGTTGCCATACATTTACATGGCGTTTTCCTTGTGGAATCCATATTGTACCAGAGCAGACAACTCCCAGTGATTATATCCATTTGTGATATTATGACAGACAGTCATTTACAATGATGAGGACCATAGCAAGTGTGGCTAATGAGTGTGCAGCTCATGTCCTATTTTGGAGACACGAAGACACATTTTTGTGTGAAAACAGGTGCATTGTGCCTTGTGTAAACAACCTTTCTTCATGACCTTGTGATTCTACACACCAGCACCAGCTTCACTAAGCCTTTTGTAGCAGGTTTCAGATGCAAATAGGGCACATTTTGTCAGGAAAAGCAATTTATGCAGTATGCACCTAGAAGAAGACAAAAATGCATTGGAGGGGAAATAGGTGGAAATACTGGAAATGCAGTAGATTACGTATTCTGTTTGATGTGCCAAGGTTTTGGCAGCCCATTTTACACTGAATTCTCCCCACCTTTTAAAAGCAGGTGGATATTTCCTGTACTGTCTTTAAAACTGTTGCAGTGGAGACTTCCTCTAACAATGACAGCAGCTACACACAGGCTTAGTGCTCAAAGAAGTGTTGAAAGAATATTTACCAACAGAAAACCACAATTCCAACTGTCAGAACTCCCCACAGTGCGACTCCAGAGACTGACTTTACATGTTTCTGCCTGAATTCTCAGAGAATAACACTGCACATGTTTCATTGGATAAGATCTTCACATTTATTAAGAGCCAGCTCTTTGTCGAGAGACTGTTTTCTTTTTCATCACAAACTCAGCACCACTCTTTCACTGCATCTTTAAAAAGGTAAGCCAATGGTGCATAGGTCTGCTCATAAAAAGTTGCTTTCAAAATCTCCCTGTGTCCGCATGGGTTTCCTCCGGGTGACTGTCTTTGAAGAGTGTGGTGTGTTCTCCCTGTGTCTGTGTGGGTTTTCTCCAAGTGACTATCTGTGAGGAGTGTGGTGTGTTCTCTCTGTGTCTGTGTGGGTTTCCTCCGGGTGACTGTCTGTGAGGAGTGGGGTGTGTTCTCCCTGTGTCTGTGTGGGTTTTCTCCAAGTGACTATCTGTGAGGAGTGTGGTGTGTTCTCCCTGTGTCTGTGTGGGTTTCCTCCGGACGACTGTCTTTGAGGAGTGAGGTGTGTTCTCTCTGTGTCTGTGTGGGTTTCCTCCGGGTGACTGTCTGTGAGGAGTGGGGTGTGTTCTCCCTGTGTCTGTGTGGGTTTCGTCTGTGTGCTCCGGTTTCCTCCCACGCTCCAAAAACACATGTTGGTAAGTGGATTGGACACTCAAATGTGTCCCTAGGTGTGAGAGTGTGAGTGAATGTGTGAGTGTGTGTGTCACCCTGCAAAGGACTGGCGTCCAGTGTGTGTTCCTACCTTGTGCCCAGTGATTCCAGGTAAGCTCGGGACCCAGTGTGACCCTGAACTGGATAAGTGCTTACAGACAATGAATTAATTAATTCATATTTCTGAAATAATAAACATGGTGAATTTCTTGGCTTCAGCTTTCACTTCCAAACTGTTTGTTCAACATTGCCTTCACTGTTGCCCTACAAATGGCATCACATTTTAATCCATTCTGGGCAAATTCTACTTCTGAAGTGGACATCAGCTTTGACTTGTTCCCTCAACCCTCTGAGGCCTCATTTAAAACACTTCACATCAGTCCAGTTTTGTTCCCTAAAGGTACATTACATTCTCTTCTCCAGAAGGAGACATGAGTGTTTGTTTTCATTATAGATCTGTGAAAAATAAAATAAGTCCTGGAGATGAAATGGAACATAAGAAATCAACACAATTTTAAAATCTACAATTATAATAGAATAACGTAGGGGACTTTATACTCATCTAGATGACATTTAGCATTTGGTAGAGAGACATTCATCTCAGTTCAATTAAGGCAGTTAAATTCAACTGCTAATGCTTTTCTGAGGAGATTGTGCCAGCAGTGTGTGTGTGTGTGTGTGTATGTGTATGTGCAGTTGATTACCTTTGCCAGGAATGGGTGCACCTTCCCTTTTTAGAAGCGATGCACTGAATAAAATCTATCAATATCAACATATACATTAAATTTACAGTCTGATTTTAAGGCGTATAATGTGATAGGTGGGTGGTACAGCATGTAATGTCTCTGCCACACTGCTCCAAGGGCCTCTGGGTTCACATAAACACAAGTTCATTGGCAACTCAAAAGTGTCCATAGCTGTAAGTGAATGTGTGAGTGAATGTGTTTCACCCTGCGGAGGACTGGCATCCCCTCCAGGGTCTGTGCCTTGCACTCAGTGATTCTGGTTAATCTCTAGATCCACCGTGGCCCTGAACTGGATAAGTGTTTACAGACAATGAATGAATGAATGAATGAATCTCATAGGTTTTCGGACCCTTTTAATTACTCAAATCCATTTCCTTGCTTCCTTTCCATTTTTCTTTTCTAGAACAGACTTTTAATCATTTGCACCCGGATCAGAAAGGCTGGGAAGAACACTATGAATGAGTAGCGATACACACACACACACACACACACACACACACACACACACACATACAGTAACAATTGGATTCAAAGCCAATGGAGCAGGAGCTATTCAAATGTGTCAGATGTGTGTGTTAAAAGCATGAGTTGATTTACATCCTCCTCCTAATCTTTTCCCTGCATTCATTTACTCCAAGCACCCACTTTTACCACAGCTTATCCCCTTCGAACTACATATGGATCCAGGCTAAATGCACACAAATGGCATTTCTCTATTGTGCTAAACACAGTGTTTTATTATATCACACAAAATTGGCACAGTAAAGAAAGCAACAATAAGGATTATGGATTTTCCCAGCATTATCTGTGCTCTCCCATTCTCTCTCTCCCTCAAACACACACAGAGTTGCATTACTGTCTCTGTTGATGTTTAATACTATTTAGTGCAGCCATATTGCTTTTGGTAAAATGAAAGATCTAAATACATAAACCTATTTAATTTCTTATTTATTTACATATGTTTTGCAATGTGAATATTCCACAGGTTTGTTATTATCATTAATAGTAGTAATATTTATAATAGTAGTACTACCACTAGTAATTGTCACAGGAGGAGTATCTGTTACTGCTTCTTTACACAGAAACAAACCTAAGAATTGAATCATTCATTAATGCATCTGTAGATATATAAATGTATAATAGTGCTATAAATATGTTGTGGTCTAGGAACCATTTTATGTTTTTAGTTATTTATTTTATTTGTTATTGCTTCCCATGAGGCAGGATTGTAAACAGTGTAAATATGTTCAGCTAGTTCTTCACAGGATTCACAACCCACCACTTCTTTTTATAAATGCCTCAAGTGATATTCAACTCTTCATGCTTAGTGGAGAACACTGGTCTTATGCTATTTCCACCAATTAAAATATATTTCGCTAAGCTGCTGGACTAAACTCCAACAAATTAGTAATACAATTGTGCATGAATATTAAATAAAATATAAAATAAAAGTCACTCATACAAATAAACATTCAAAAAGTCATGAATAAAACTAGTAACACAATGCAGCTTAGTCTCTGCATTTTGACACAATTGGGACTCAAAATTGTTGATTAAATCCCTTATACTAGCAGGAAACATAGGGGAATGGGGGAAAAGTTGTAAATATGCTTTATTTGCAAATATGCAGATAGTGTCTCTGTCACAGCTCCAGGGACCTGGAGGTTGTGGGTTCGAGTCCTGCTCCGGGTGACTATCTGTGAGGAGCGTGGTGTGTTCTCCCTGTGTCTGCGTGGGTTTCCTCCGGGTGACTGTCTGTGAGTAGTGTGGTATGTTCTCCCTGTGTCTGCGTGGGTTTCCTCCGGGTGACTGTCTGTGAGGAGTGTGGTGTGTTCTCCCTGTGTCTGCGTGGGTTTCCTCCAGGTGACTGTCTGTGAGGAGTGTGGTGTGTGTTCTCTCTGTGTCTGCGTGGGTTTCCTCCGGGTGACTGTCTGTGAGGAGTGTGGTGTGTTCTCCCTGTGTCTGCCTGGGTTTCCTCCGGGTGACTGTCTGTGAGGAGTGTGGTGTGTTCTCCCTGTGTCTGTGTGGGTTTCCTCCGGGTGACTGTCTGTGAGGAGTGTGGTGTGTTCTCCCTGTGTCTGTGTGGGTTTCCTCCGGGTGACTGTCTGTGAGGAGTGTGGTGTGTTCTCCCTGTGTCTGCGTGATTTTCCTCCGGGTGCTCCAGTTTCCTCCCACAGTCCAAAAACACACATTGGTAGGTGAATTGGTGACTCAAAAGTGTCTGTGTGTGAGTGAATGTTTCAGTGCGTGTCACCCTGTGAGAGACAGGCGCCTCCTCCAGGGTGTGTCCTTTCCTCACATCCAGTAATTCTGGGTAGGTTCTGGACCCATTGGGATAAGCGGTTACAGACAATGAATGAATGTACTGATAAATCATTAAAGTAGCTTATTACATTCTCTTTAAGTCTAGGAATGTATCATTATTCAAAAAGAACATCTCTTTAAATTTATCATGCTTGCTATCTGTTACTGTCAGAGTAAATCCTCCAAATTAGTAACTTTTCAGTAGAAAATGTAATGTAACACTGATATGCTGGTGCTTTAAATGGGATATTCAAGAACTTGTTGTATTGCAGTGTATGATAATGGGACAAATTTAGTTTCCAAGCAATTACACCATTTTCATTCATCAGTTTATTATATAATTACCATAAAAATGCAAAGAGAAACTGGAAATATGTTTTCACATATTTCAAATTTGCATGATTATGTCACTTAGGGTTGTATTATTATTTGAAGATCTATTAATTTCGGCACAGTATGACTGTAATGCAATGGACCTGAAGGTAAAAATTAAATTTGTGTTCTGTACTCATTCCTGTTTAGCCTCGGTAGTTTGTGCTGTTAAAGTGCAATGCTGAGCTTAATGGCGAATCCTTCGTCATATGGTGTGCCCCCAGACAACATGCTTTTCTTGCTTTTGACCCTCGCACTGCTGCAGGACACTTATGAGGACAGTGTTTTGACCCTGAGCTACACTTTAGCATCCAGATGGTTTTTCCTTTTTCTCAGCTTCTCCACTCATACAGTTAATTGGAGAGCGCTGGCATGAGACCTAGAGGCATTCTGGGAGAAAAGTGAGAAGTGCAAGTCTTCCAAATGGACTGGAAATAGGTCAGCCTACAGAATCTCCCAGAATCCTATGGAACTGAGTGGTCAGACAGGGTCCTGAGCAGAGGCCAGAGATATGACCTCAGGATGATTGGTCGACGTCTCTCACACTGGTCATCTTCTGTTCACTCAGCTTTGACAGATCATGTTATATGCACATGTTATAGCTAGAGGTCCATGCTTTGTCTTGCCCACACATGCCACGTTAGATTATCTGATGCACTTTAGGGAGCTGCATTCTTAAACAAAGGCTCTGGGCTCCTGAGGCAGGCATTAATGTTCTCCCCTGAGCATGTGGAGCTGTCCTATGACATTCTGCTCGGTGGGGGACCAAATTTTGGTTTACAGAAATGGGGACTTGGACAGGATGGTGTTATGGGGCAGAGAAACACCTGGTTGGCTGGTGGGGTGTTGTAATTTGAAGTAATTGGTGGCACCATGGCAGTGTGTATGGGGTAGGGGTTCAAATAGTTGACAAATGGATTTAAAATATATAAAGAGTTACTCTTAAAAAGACAACTAATAAATGCTTCCATGGCCAGACAATCTCATTACTTTCAAGTCAAAATGAAGCACCAAAAATTATAAAGAACAAATACAAAAAATGATTTAACTTGTCACTTCCTGACAGTTTATGATAAGGGAAAGCTATTCTGTGTTCAAACCGAACCATCAAACTGAATCACTGTGCTGTTATATTGTGTAATAACAAGTGATCCATTTAGACCAGAAAACTCATTGTCACTGGAAGGGATAAGACTGTATTCTAACAGTGACATTTTTAAAGTTATTCAGTGCAAGGCCCTTTACATTTTCTCAACCAGAAATAATATCTGCCTGATGAAGGAACAAAGCATCACTGGCAACCAGTCACTTATGCAGACATTAGGGCTTAATCACAGAGTTTTCTGCAGTTAATCACAGAGTTTCCTTCTTAAGGCAGAACCTGTGAATAATGGCTGTTTTAAAGTCAAATAAAATAAAAACTACTTAAAATGAACACAATTGAATTCTATTTATGATCGGATTGTCTATGATTAAAATTGTAATCACAACAATAAATGTAAAATTAATTTAAATTAATTCTTTTTATTATGTGTGTGAGAGAGACGGAGGGAAATTAAAAGTTATTATATTTAATACATATTTTGGCATAAATTAAATGTAATCTACTTTCTGAACTGAACAGTGGCACAGCTGTGTTTACATCGCTAGATAAAACTTAATATGTCACTTGGCTCTGTAAAAAGAATGAGTTATGGAAAGTAGTTGTGGCTAAATGTGGTAAATTGGTTAATAAGCATTAAAAAATATCACGTTAAATTCTCACATGCTTTAATGCATCTATATTGACAGCTGTTGTAGAAATATTTATCTATTTAAACATCTGATTTTTTGTAAAATACAAAGTAGAAAACGAAAGGCTCATGTGTCACAGGAATGTCTCCACACATAAGAGATAATGATCAATTATCGAAATAACTTTCAACACAACTGTTTGAGACCCTAGTAAAACATTAAAATCATAAGTAGAATTTGGCTGCAGAGAATGGTGAATGGTGTTTAAGTGACGAATAGAAATAGATGAAGAAGCGCAAGGCAAAAGGTGTCCCAGCTGTTTGACTCTTCAACCCACTTGCCCCTTTCTATCCTTACCCTTCCACAATGATATCAAATGTTATCAATGTCCACACTTCAAGGAAGGCCTTAGGGCTTATGACAAGAGTTGGGAGAGGAGGAAAGACTGTAGACAGCAATTGCCAAGTCCTGGGCATTTTTGGCGGTTTAGAAATCATGACCAGGCACACTGTTGAGATCCTGTAAAGAGGACGTATCAGGGGAACAGAGGACACATGGTCACCCTAATGCTGGTCGCAGTTAGAAAAGAAGAGACTGCTGTCATCAGAGACCTTAATCCCCCCAGTTCTGTAGGATTGTGTGACTGGAGGAGCCTAGATAGTGGATGGAGTTGACAATAATTAAAAACTAGCTATTGCTAACACTCTGTCAGGTTTGTCAGACCTTAGGCTTATGATCACACAATGAGTGTAGAGTTTATATCACTCAGGATGTTGATTAATTATAGAGCAATCTCTATTTAAAATGTCTAAACTAATCCAATGCATCACAGAGAGCTCAAAATAGACAATGACTGACGAAAGTAATTGCATCTAGAGTGCTTACACAATAAGTCAGACCATTGTCTGACAACACGCCAGTCGTCAGTGTCACAGATGGGAGATGAGCATGAAGGAAGAGCAGTGGAGAATCCAAAAGTACAAAGCAGGAAGGGAGTTCAATCCTAGAAAGCACATGGTAAAAAAAGACCCTCAACATCCTCCACTGGGTGTTTCAGGAAGAGAAGTGCTTTTTTTTCTGATCAAAACTTTTCAACTAAGTTAAGAACTTTACTAAAGCACTCAGAGAGTACAACAAGCACAGTGATCATATAAAATAATCACGAACTAGAAATCACAGACATGTATTTTTTATTTTATAGAACTCATTAAGTCTTGTTGGAAGTCCTAGATGGCACTGACGGTTGTCCTCAGAGGAAGGGTTAAATAAGTTCAATAGGAAAGGAAAGGCCTGCAAAGAAGAGAGGGTAAAAAAAGAAGCAAGAAATGGGGAGAGAGAGTAGGGAAAGGGTAGATATAGAAAGGGAAAGGGCAAGAGAATTAAAGAAAGTGGAAAGAAAAGTTGAAGGGAAGGATAAAATAAAGCATGGCAAGGGAGAGGGAAATGGAGTGAAAGGGGAGTAAAGGAGGAGATGGAAGGGAGAAGCAGGTGAGGAAAAGGAAAGGACCAGATGTGATAAGTCTGGAAGGAACAGATGTTAGTCGGATAGAATGGATAGGTAAAGCATTGGAAGGTAAGAGAGGGTTAGTAAAAATAAAGAGTCCTAATAGTCTTCAGAGCTCCCCCACTGAACTGGCAGAACAAGAACAAAGACTGCAGCACAAACCAGTGCAGGCCACTGCAATGCACTTAACATTAGAGCAATTTCCAATGCAGCCATTTTCCACTCTACAACAGTTAACGTCTTCCCCTGCAACATCAGGGACAATTAGATGCCAAGATGATGGTGAGAGAGAGAGAGGTCGTCTGAAGCCAGGTTCTCTGAAGTAAAGTAGGAGGGATTAACTATGTAAGGACCCCAAAAATGAGACTCGGGATTTCTCACGGAGAAATGCATAATTCATGTCGCTTCGAAGCTGAGTGGAAGAGTGGCTTTTCCATTTTTTTTAAATTCACCTCCTATTCTCTTCACAAAGATGAGTCTTCTGACCCCCACCCACCACCGCTTTTCTCTGCCGGCAAATCTACCCACCAAGAAAAGTGTGTGTGTGTGTGTGTGTGAGAGAGAGAGAGAGAGAGAGAGAGAGAGAGAGAGAGATGCTCCATCTAGAACGTTTCTCTGTCTGTTAAGCCTCAATCAGCCTCTTGTCTTTAGACAAGGCTTTGCCTCTGTGGAATTTATTTTTATTCTGTTTCCTTCTTTCTTTCTTTCTTTCTTTCTTTCTTTGCTTAATCTCGCACATAAGGTCGTAGCCCTTTAGCAGTAGGGCTAACATAAGATAATGGTATTCACCTAGTGTTTTCTGTTTATGTTTTGTACATGTTGCAGACAGTTGGGCAACTCTGTTCCTTCAAAAATCCAATGTCTCTCTTGTGTCCCCTGGAAACTAGCATGTGGTACTGCATTATAAATAAAACAAATTCAGCAATCAGTTAAAATCTTTTTTTTTTTCTACAGTAAACAAGGAGCAAACAACACATGTAGTGCAGTCTTCATGCTGCTGTCAAACGCACAGCAGGGAGAGTTTTGCTGGGCTGCAGCAGGGAGACATTTTGCAGATGAGAAACACAGAAGGCTATGAAGGGAATATATATTTTGTTAGCTGTTGTGCTAATGTCATTGGGAAGGAAACAAATAATTAGCGTGACTATTCCATGTACAAAATGCAAGAAGTAAACCTCCCTACGAAATCCTAAAGGGCACATCTATGATCTGTCAACAAACCTTAGCTATTCTTCCATAGGTTACACCATACACTGATCAGCCATAACAACATCGCCTCCTTTCACACTCACTGTCCATTCTCTCAGCTCCACTGACCGCACAGGAGCTCTCTGTAGTTCTACAATTACACACTAATCCATCTGTTACTCTTCACATGTTGTTTGCCCAGATTCACCCTGTATCTTCAATTGTCAGGAGCCTCACAGAGCAGGTGTGATTCAGGTGGTGGATTATCTCAGCGCTGCAGTGTCACTGACATGGTAGTGTGGGGTTAGTGTATATTGCACTGGTGTGAGTGGATCAGACACAGCAGTGCTGCTTGAATTTTTTAAAAACACTGCGCCCACTTTCGTTAATAAAGTATCTGTGTTGTAGCATGTGCATCTGCCTCTGTCAGGAAAACGCGAAGGGCGGACTGACGGAGGCGGACGCACACGCTACACCACAGATACTTTATTAACAAAAGAATATAACAAAACAAACACAAACGGACTTGAGGGCAAACATGATGACTGAAAGGACTCGAAACAACAACATGAAATGAGGAAACACAAACAAAGAACAACTGACAAGGCATTAGAACGTGGACATGACTAGGATTAGGAAACAACATGAAACAACACGACTTGTAATAGGAACAACACAAAACAAATGACCGATCAAAGGAAGTGACACAAGAGAACTTAAATACAGATAACAAGGATTAAGGACGAGGAGGTGGGACAAGGGCGGAGACATGGACAATAACAGACAGGGCCATGTGCTGATAGAGCACATGGCAGGGAAAACAAACAGGACTGGGCCAGGATGTGACAAGTATGGTCAGTAAGTGTTTGCTTTGCACTTGTCATTTGACTTTTTCAGGAAATTATCCACAGCTCAGCAATGCTTTGATATAAATTACTTAAATATAAATTAATAAGAACATCGGTACCTGACCTCAGCAATTTTGATAAAAGCTGAGCGCCATCAAATTCTCACAGCAATGTTCCAACAGGTAAAGAATTTTCAGACTGACTGGACATGGGTCAACTCTGTGTCCAGACAACATTCAGCATTATGTTAGCAGGAAGGGGAAACTTGGCCAGGCTAGTCCTGCTAATCCATTTGCAAGCACTGACACTATCTCTCAACTCCATCTCCCACTTCTGCCTCAACTCTTTCCTTTTATTTTTGGAGCGCTGTCCTGATCTCATCTCCTCCATCCGCGACGACATTTCCTGAGAACATGGCATTTCTCTGAGTCCCCCACCTCTGGGACCTCCTCGGAAACAAAGACCACCTCTGGCCTTTTACTGTTAGATCGTCCTCACAGATCTCGGGCACGCCGCCATCCTCTCGGCATATTCGCCACCTTTGGTCCACGCTAGCCTTATTGGCAGATATTGGTAGATAAATAAATAAGTAAACAAGTCTCCGAGTCATGGGAAAGTCATCAGTGCAATGTGCAGGAGCTAAGTGTTCGCTGAATGACAGCAATTACCTGGGGACTAAATGCATCATATGCTACTTGTCACTTGGTATTCAAAGCATGAAATGGAAAGTGTGCTCCCCACCCAAAATAAACTTTATTTGGCCCACTTAAGTTTTTACAATGCTTTCCCTGAGTGTGTTTTTGCCCTCGGTGTTTGGAGTGTTTGGATTACTGAGGTGTGCCTTACACTTCTGAAACTGAAAGAGAAACTACAAATCAGAGCTGCTAAAACACAGAAATCATTTGTCACTTGCTGGATGTAAATGTAAGACATGCACACACAAACACACACAGGAAATAAGATGTATCCTGTGGACATAATTCATCTTCAAACAGTCAGGGAGTCATTTGAAATTCTGATTTGGGGCCTATTTTTAGGGTGGGACTGTGATGAGTGCCAAAATATGGCACTTTCAAACAGTTGGGTCTGTTTGTGTATGAGTGTTTGTGTTTGTGTGTGTGTGCGCGCATTTAATTTTGAAGTCTTCAGTTGCAGGCATATTGTGCCTCCCACTCTACCATCAAACATAATGTGCATCTTTCAAAGTACACTATATGACCACCCAACCCCTTGTAGACACTTGCTCATCCAGAGTTTCTTCTGAAACGGTAGGTGTTAGTAAATGGTTTGTTTCCCTTTCATGCTTTCAAGGTTATACACTACATCCAAGGTCTTCAAATCCAGATGTTGGATCCAGGTTCCAGGCCAGTATTTTAAAATGACCAGCTGGTATGACACTATCGTTTTAACAGCTAATGCACCTGACAGGCCAGGCATAGTGTCATACCGGCCGGTCGGTGATGCCACAAATCACCGTCTCTAACAGGAACCTGGGGATTTGGAAACCACAACAGCAGCAATGGTAACTATTAAGTGTTGTTTAAACACTGTGTATTCACATGTTGTTTGTTAAGGACTGAGCATGGCTTTCGTGTACATCAGTTCAAAGAGATCAATAGAAATTCTGTTCCTTGTTGTACACTTCTTCCATTAGCCATCAATTCAATGAGCATTTAAACCTCTTCTATATACAATGTCAGAGAGACATTGAGAGCAAAACAACAATGACTCTGACATTCAAGTCAAGTTAGATGGTTTAGGACTTTATATTTACAAAGTGCCTTTGTGCCTTCTTGTTAAGAGGAAAGAAACAAACAAACTCAGAATCCCAACAGGAGTTCGTATAGCCACCTCCGGTCATGTTGGGAACAGGGAACAAGTAACGTTCTCGAGGGAGGGAAGAAAGAGAGAGTGAGGTGAAAGTGAGTTAGAAACGAGTACAGCTCGAACAAACACACCATCAGCTGAAATCTCAGCCAATTACCCAGCAAGAGGTGTAGAGGATAGAAAAAGGATAAAAGGGGTGGGGGTGGTCTCTGAGGTTTTGAAATAACTGTCATTAGTCTTGTGAGAGGGTCAGTAGGGGAAGATTCTGTCCAATGGGAGGGGCATTAGCTGCGACGGGGCATTGTGACAAGGATTTGTACTGAGATTGTCTTGATATGTTCCAGACAATCGCAGCTTGTGGTAATGTCACTGTGACACAGGCCTTCTATTGTGTGACATTAAGATATCTGTCCTTTGTTAGATTATTCTCAGAGAAATAATGAGCTAGCTAAGCACACCATAATGCAATCTGAGATGTCAGACACATACAGGTCGAGTTGCACATTCTGGTCGAGAGATTCAGTGAAGCCTTCTCATAATGTTCTCTAATATTTTAGGCCATATTTTAAAGGTTTTTTAACCCAGTTATCTCTATTCCATTACCAAAATAATATAATGAACGTTTAGTATACTAAGTATTACTTAAGTACATTTGCACAGTATACCTTATATAGTAAGTATAGTTATATTTATCTACTAGTAGTTCACTTGTAAATATACTATTATAATAGTAATCAATCTACTATTTACTATCTATAAAATGTGCTGTAAATTTACAGTGCCAGTCAAAAGTTTGGACACATCTGTCATTGGTGGAATAGAGCTATTCACTGTATAGAACTGTGTACCAGCCCCTACCTGTCATGCCACCATGGCGCTCTACTAAATAACAAAAATTTACATAGCACGTGACTAACACATAAGGACAAATACCATATTATAACACGTAGAGTATATTTACATGTAGGTATGTTATATGCAAATGTGATAGCTTGCGAGACATTGGGAACAAAACATGTCATTTAACGAGGAGTGCTCAAATCTCTGCACATAATTTTTATAAACTCACAGATCGTAGTGAATGTCTGAGGCTGAAAGGACATGAAACAAAAGCACACTCACATTGCACAAAGTGTGGTGGGATGTTTGTGCTTCGGTAATGAAACAGTGACCTGATCCACTGGATTCATTTTAAATTTGAAGCTTTCCCAAACCTGTTTAAAGTGTTAAACTCTCCTTGCATTATATTTTAAAACACAGAAGGATAGTTTCTGCATCTTGATTTCATGAGGTTTTCACAGAGGTGGGTGGAGGAATGTATAGACCTACTCATGTAAAAGTACCATTACTTGGGTGAAGATCCAATGAAAGTAACTTCCCAGAAGTACTTAAGTACTGAATAACCCATAGAACTGCAGTGGAATGTCTTAAAACATTCAGTGTCTATCAGCCTAGCACTGCTTCCATGATTCTGTTCTTCTGTTCATGGATTCTTCTGATTCTTCTTCTAAAATAAAAGTGGGAAAGCTTTGAAGAGGCTTTTGGAGCAGCCCAAAAATAAAAGAGAATCGTGTACACTTTAACAGAAATTGATTTGCATTTCTTAAATTTCAATGTTTATTTTGTCACAGGGGAGCACTGATCCACCCCCTGGACTCTAAGAACTCAAAAATGAGGAACTCCTGGTCAGGCTCTAGTCTGGAGGAACAGGGTAGCCTTACCCTTAGTCAAGGGAATGTCTCACAACTTGTGGAACTGTTGAATGCATAGAGCAGTCTTTCCTTTAAGCAAGAGGACACTTCACAGCCTTCAGAACACACAATCTTGAGGGACAGCCATGAACTGAGAGACTATCTTAGGCGAGTTTATGGTTGTCTCATTTGTGTTCTGCAAGGTGTGAGGTGTTCTGTCGCTTAAGGGCAAGTCTGCCCTGTTTCTCCAGGTAGGAATCCACCCTTGCTAGAAGTTGCTCCCTGTTGGGTTAGTGTTTCAAAATTCCTCAGAATCCTGAGGGTTGAATCTGTGGAAGCACAATAAGACCAGTGGTACCCTGCAAGACACATTTACCACAGTATTTTTCAGAAATTCTATTGATTCCATTTATCTGTAAGGTTTGACATTGTAAGCAGGAGCTGGTATTTTCATGTCCTTTAATAAAAATAAGAAATACAATCAGAGGTTTTCTTCTGGCAGCATGAGATGTAACAAGTTTATTACCCTCTGAGTTTCTGAGTTTTCATGATGATTTCTTCATTACCTTATGCTCCTATTTTTATCCTCTCAGTTGTGATAGACTTGACACTGAGCAGTTCTTGCAAATAGTGGCAATGGGAAACAAATGAGTACCTATCAGTTGTAGTAATACACACACAGGGAGTTTACATAGGCTTGTATTCATTTTGTTTATACGTACCCTAACCTAACCAAGGGCATAGCCAGCAGTCTACTACTGAATGGATTTTGGCAAAAGTGATGGGCATGATTTTTTTGATGAACAGGCTGGAGTGGGCAGCTTTGGCTGACTCTGTGGGCCTTGGTCAAGATTGTTGGTCCCATGGCTATGCCGCTGACCCTAACCACTTCTAACTTTAACAGTACCCACATTAAAATGGGTCCAATGCTTTACATTGGACCATCCTCTCCAAGGAAATAGTTCCTCACAGTGTGAATGAATGTTACACTTATAAAGCTCTTTCCCAGACGCCCAAATCACCTTAGTTTTTGGGACACTAGGGAATTGCTTTAACAACCACCAGTGTGCAGTCTTCAAATGGACAATGCAACTACAGCCAATTTGCTCCTGTACACTCACCACACATCAGGTTATTGGTAGAGAAGAGGCTAGAGAGAATAACTGAGCCAGTATTTTAAAGCTGCTGTGATTAGAAGGTCAGAATTCAAGTCAAATTTATTTATATATTGCTTTTTACAATCTGATGGTGTCACAAAGCAACTTTACAGAAAATGAGAGAAAAATCTTCTTTAATTCATAACCATATGTGAGCAAGCCAAAGACGACAGTGTTAAGGAAAAGTTCCCTCAAAATTGAAGGAAGAAACCTTGGAAGGAGTCATGACTCAATGTGGACCCCTCCTCTAGTCAAACATATTATGAACATATTGTGGAGGTCTTTAGAAAAGATCTGTGCTGAATCAGTCCCATCAAATACCCAGGAGCTGCTGCATGGAGACGATAGGGGTCACAGATGTGGTGTGAAGATATGGACTGTAGCAGCTTCTGGGAATGGAGGGCAAATAACTGCCCAGGGACCTTGACTGACCTTATTTGAAGGAAAGTGCCATTTATTCAGTACAGTGTCCCCATCACTGTGCCCAGACATAGAGGTCCAGTCAGACCACAGGGAGAGCACCCCCTGTTCACCCCACCCACACCACCACTTCCAGATCCTGCAAACGTTCCTAGATCGTCTCAGATCCAAGTACTAGCCAAGTCCAAACCTGGACTACTGTTGATTTGCATAAGCTGATGGCTCTATGACTTCTGGCAATGAGTGTGTATAAACACACACACACTCACACATCTGCAGAAGGCAAGGAGGCACACAGTTCAGATGGGGTTAACGTAATTAATGAGGCTCAGTGGGTCGGACTGACGTTAGAGAGCCACAACTGCGGCGTGTGCCACCATGCCATTAATCCATATGACAGGCCCTCCCTCAAACAGCAAAAGGTCAAGGGACTCAGATCCAGGGCTGAGGACAAGGCTGTGGGCAGGCAATTCACTCAGTCCCAGTTAGTAAACTACATTTCTCTTGGCTAGTTTTAATAACTGTTAGTAAGCCAAAGCACCTTAAAGTTACAACCAACCATTTTTAAACATCAGAAATGTAGCCACTAATGAAAGTGATTATTTATTATGTTTACACCTTTTTTCGTAATGTGTAGAATGAAGAATCAAATATGTATTCCCTGAAACAAGCATAAAATAAGACACACGTTACCCCCAACCACTCTTCACCATCAAGGGGACCTAATGAATGATCAACCCACCCTACCTCAGGACTATCTCAATAGGAGATTGGCTGGTACAGTTAAACACCAACGTTCCCCACAGATCCAGAGTGTTATTAAACAAGCTGGAAGAGTAAATAATTGGATAAAACATGCAATCTTTGTACACAAAAGAACTGTGAAGTAAAGTGCCTTGAAGCTGCCCCTACACTGAAGTTCTCACGGACTCCTAACTATTTTCACCAGTAGATTGACCAGAGGAGGGTAGGTCACCCCTTGTGAGCCTTGATTCCTCCCAAGGTTTCTTCCTCAGCTGAGGGAGTTTTTCCTTGCCATTGTCGCCCTTGGCCTCGCTCACCTGGGGATTTTTACATCATACCTGTCTTATTCAGTCTTACCTGAACTCTGTGAAGCTGCTTTGTGACAACATCAGTTGTAAAAAGCGCTATACAAATACATTTAATTAGATTTGAAATGTAACAAAAGTGAGGCAAAATTGAACTACAGTTATTTCAAACCCAGACTCAAACTCTTATTGCAACCAGTGCATCATGTTACAGAAAAACATGCCACATCTGATCAAACCATCAGTGCGGTTACAATTAATTTCACAAATCGCCTACCTTCTTCCCCAACTACCACTAAGAGGGAGATGTTCCTCAATGCCATGAACACCTATAGCTATTAGCTATTGACTGTTTTGACATTTTATTCCCCAGTTGGATACTGCAAATCCTCTCAAGTGATATGCTTTTTTATCACACCGTAATTAAAAATAATCACAATACTAACGAAACTAACATGGGAAAAATGGTTAATTATCCCTGTGGATTTACGATAAAACGGCAAAACAAACCACTCAAGCCATCATTCACCTTAAAACTGAAATCATTTGAATGATGACCAAGTATTTTGTTTTGCTTTACCACAGCAGGTAAAACCCAGGGCCACCCAGAATACCAGAGCGAACATCAGGAACACACTCCAGCTATTTCCTAAGCCACAACAATGCTAAAAGAAAACATGCATATGTATAAAATGGCAGCTGAACAAAAAGCCCTTAAATCAGCAATGCAACAACAACAACGCTGCATCTCAATGGACTGTAGCAGCTCTGGATCCAAGCCTACAGTCACTCGCGTTAGCGCAGCGCAGGTTCATAAAATTTGCACCAGCAGCTTCTCTCAGTAATGTAACCACTGCCGATAAACTTTAACACCAAGCGGCCATGGCTGCGGCTCCCTCCACGCAACTTCAGCACCTAATTATTAATGCTCTCTTATGGCTGAATGCAATAAAATCCTCACAGCAATGAACACCTAGTTCAATGCCTTCTGAGAAGCCTGCAGACAGCTGTCCAGCAGTTGCATTCCATCAGGTTGAGGTCACTGTAATAGTAAAGGTACTGCATGACCACACAGAGCTTACCTCATGCTGTGTTCTAGCGCCACATGGCTGTAATGCTTTTGACACCTCTTGACCTGAAGTGGAGCATGGCATTTGGAGGAGGTGTTTGCTGTAGCGTGAGGAAGGAGCATGTCTCAGGGGAATCAGACAAAAGAAGGCAATAAACATACAGCCCACAAATAAATATAGTTCATTAAATGAGTCAAATTTAATTTCAAATTAAATGCAATAAATCTAATTAAAGAGGTAACTTACAAAACGTCTAGGACTGACAGCTATTAGTAATAATGCTATACTATAATTATATTTCTTAATGCTTGATACATTAATAATTTTCTTGTATGGTTTCAAGTAAAATTAGGCAAATATTCTTATATTCTTAAATGAAATACAAGGGATATATATATATATATATATATATATATATATATATATATATATATATATATATATATATATATCAGAGGCAATTGTTCTAAGACTGCAAGGGAAGCTCAGTTTCCCCTAAAATGTCAAAAAATAAGTGATCAAATATATACTGTTGTGTGTACATGTCATTGAATAAATATGCACTACGACGCACTCAACTTTTGTTCAGAATCAGCTTCTTATCACTGGTAAAGACGCGGCTTTCCTCTCAATCATTCCCGCAGCTTCACAGTGATTTAAACAGTGTCCACAGAGTTCAATAGCAAAGCAGCGAAGTGCAGCGAAACGAGACGAGTCATTGGATAAATGCTGGGCTTTTTCCCGCCCATCGGACGCTCAGCGTCTCTGGGGGTCTATGGGGCAATGGGCTGGCTTCAGCTGGCCCGGACGCTCAGCTTCTGCATGATGATTGGATGATCTGTCTGAGGCTGAATGCCTTTTTGATTGACAGTGAAATGAGCGAATCAGCGATCCTTTGGTGTAAACATCCGTGGGAGCATTAAATTTTCATTCTGTTCTGAGTTGAACCGGAGAATTTCTTAAACCTCTTAGCGGCATTTTCTTTCTTAAAAACGACTAGCGACAAATCGAGCTTCTATTTCTGGTGTTTTTTTTTTTGTAGCTGCTTGTGTTTGGAGACTGACTTCTATCACTCTTTCTGATTTCTATCGCAGTTTCTGTGATGAGTGTGGTGTGTTCTCCCTGTGTCTGCATGGGTTTCCTCCGGGTGACTGTCTGTGAGGAGTGTGGTGTGTTCTCCCTGTGTCTGCGTGGGTTTCCTCAGGGTGACTGTCTGTGAGGAGTGTGGTGTGTTCACTCTGTGTCTGCGTGGGTTTCCTCCAAGTGACTGTCTGTGAGGAGTGTGGTGTGTTCTCCCTGTGTCTGCGTGGGTTTCTTCCGGGTGACTGTCTGTGAGGAGTGTGGTGTGTTCTCTCTGTGTCTGCGTGGGTTTCCTCCGGGTGACCGTCTGTGAGGAGTGTGGTGTGTTCTCCCTGTGTCTGTCTGAACTGCATAAGGGTTAGAGACAATGAATGAATATTTCTTTTGGACCACTCATAAATTATTCAATTCACACAGTGTAAAGATCATTTTCAGATTATGTAAATAAAAATAAATCTAGTTCCAACAGCAGCTATATATAGTCTTTATAATGTTTGTCTGCCGCTTAATATCCTTCATGTTTGTTTACTCTCCTCTATCTCACCTGCTCCAGAAACTCACAAATGCCACTGGAAATTAACATTGGGAGGACTGCAGTGTTCAAAGCCCCGCTCAGGGAGGGAGGGAGAGAGAGAGAGAGAGAGAGAGAGAGAGAGAGAGAGAGAGAGAGAGAGAGAGAGAGAGAGTGTGAAAACCATTGTAGCTGTTGTTGAGGAAATGGCAGCCATGAGGCTGCATCAGAGACACATGCTGGAGATCAAAGAGTGAACACTGTTCATACGCTGCTTTTTCACTAAATGTCACATCCTGACTTCACAAAGAGAAGATGGCTGGACAACAGCACTCACACAAGTGAATCAGTCCACAATGCTGAACACACGAATCATGAGTCAGTAAATTGGGGATTTGAAGGTGTTTGTCTGACACTCCAGTGCCAATCTCTGAGGACAAAATGTTCAGGGCGAGTCGTGCAACAGAACATCCTCACGTTATTAATGCTCTCTCATCACCAAATGCAATGAAATTCTCACAGCAATGTACCAAAGTCATGTAAACCTTTCCAGTATGGAGTCATTTACTTGGATTCCACAAGAAATGCTGAATGCGCAGGTCCTGAAGAAAAGATTGCTCTCCTCCTCTGGGATTAATCCAGCGACCTGGCTTTGAAAAGGAATCATAGTCCAGGATTAGGCCTAATCCTTGTCCAAGAAACCAACTCATAACAAAGACAAAGCAGGTTTATTTTGTGTGTGTGTGTGTGGGGTGGGGGTGTATGCAGATATTTGTGACTGCTCTTCATTGGGAATAGTGCCAGAGCCCACATCGTTTACCACTTTGTAGCCACCTATGGGTCTAAAGATTTTTCAATATGTGCTTTTAGCAATTGTTTTAGACTCACAGCTGAACTCATTATTTTGAAACCACCACATGATTAGGATAAGACTTTAATGCTCATGATACTTAAAGAACTGAATTAAAATATCAGAATATAGCTAATGGAATTGGCTTTTTTTAACAACACTTTTGTGTGAATTTCTGATGTTTATGTGAAAAATTTACATTAGGCTACCATCCATCCATCCATTATCTGTAACCGCTTATCCAATTTTAGGGTCGCGGGGGGTCCAGAGCCTACCTGGAATCATCGGGCGCAAGGCGGGAATACACCCTGGAGGGGACGCCAGTCCTTCACAGGGCAACACAGACACACACACATTCACTCACACCTACGGACACTTTCGAGTCACCAATCCACCTGCAACGTGTGTTTTTGGACTGTGGGAGGAAACCGGAACACCCGGAGGAAACCCACGCGGACACGGGGAGAACACACCAACTCCTCACAGACAGTCACCCGGAGCAGGAATCGAACCCACAACCTCCAGGTTCCCGGAGCGAAAAGTTGTATTTGCACACGTGTAGACATTCACTGGGTGAATATTAATCCAACGTTAGCTCATGTGGCCTGTAATGTTTGTAGACTGAGTGTTGTACCGGGGCACCCACAGAAATTAGGGGGCACGACTGTAACCCTCTGTTCACCAATCAGTCGTAGTGGGAAAACTCTATAAAGCATCTAAAAAGCTAGTTTAACACTAATAGACTAGGAGGTTTCATAATAAAGTGGTGAGAAAAGAATAACCGATTAACAAATAAAAAAATGTATTAGTTGCATTCATTTTGTTTATATGTACTTTCTTGAAAAAACAAAAATAAAAAAAAGAAACTATAAATCTCCTCAATGGTTTTACACCATTTACCGAAATTGCATCCACACACATGGGGAACAATGTGAGAAATGTGTGTAATTAGTAACCTTCTGAAGTATTTAATTTAATGTGATAGTGTCTAGAAAAGTCTTTAAGATTAACCTGCTCACGAGAAGTTGCATTATATGCCCTTACTATTATTTTCTGTGGACAGGGTGACATTTAAATATTTGAAATATCAATTTCTTTAACTAATCTGGCTCTGACTGGAAAGTTAGTATCTTATTGCAGTCTTCTGGAAAATTAGTATCTTATTATTGTGGGATACTAAGTCAATATATTGACTAAGTATCTCAAACTAATGAGATACTAACTTTCCAAAAGCTTGAGCATCTAACGCTATCAATCAGAGCCAGATTAGTTTGGGTTTTTTGCACAAAAAAAATTGACATTCGCAAATATTTAAATGAGATTAAACATGAGATACTGTCTCGACATAATGAGATAAAATCTCAGTATACTGACTAGGTTTTTCAAACTAATGAGATAATATCCCAAAAGAATGAGATTATATCTAAACATATTGACTTAGTATTTCAAACTAATAAGATCTTATCTCAATATATTGACTATGTATTTGTATTAATGAGATAGTATCTCAAAAATCAAGATGTAGCTTTGTAGCTTTTGGTGACATTGACAGTGTGTGTCACTTCCCATCCTTACCCCTTAATTAACTAAATAGTGACATCACACATTGCTTATAACATTTCATAGGAGTATTTCCTCAAGGAATCCACAAGGCAGGAAGGTATCCTCATACAGGCATTTCTATAAAGTACAGAATGAGAGCAGGTTGGGATATAATTTATAAGGAACAGAGGTTATGCCTCCAATCAGCTGTATGGATCCTGACAGGAAGAAAATGAAGCAATCTCCTAGAGGATGGTGTTTACAGACAGCAGCATCCCCATCTCATGCAGCTGTCTTTTTAAATAGACAGCCGCTCGTTCACACTTGTCACCCTATGATCACTGTCAGTGACCATTACAGCCAACAGACCATGGCTAGAGTGGTTTGAAGTCTCCAGCCCAACGCTGAATGTGTTCTCTAGAGTGATGGAGCACTTTTCAGGACCTCCGAGATGAGCTGGAGGTGCCCCTGGGTGGATGCAATCAGCTCCTTACAGCTGTGCACTTCATCTTCATCAGGGTCACAATTTAGTAAACCCCAGAATCATTGGGCACCAAGGCACCTGTCCATCACAGGGCATCACACACTCACCCAGTCACTCACTCTCACACACAGACACAAAGATGGACACCCAATCACGTCCAGGTGAGGACAATTTCACACACTCATGATATCACTCATTCATTCACACCCATGAACCGTTTTACACACTCACCCAGTCACTCACACACTCAGATTGATGGACAAGTTGACACAAACACACAGAATTTCAGAGAAATCCAGAGGGAGTGTGTGAATGGGTGAGCAGCTCAGGAGGTGAGTGTGGGAGTGAGCACATGACTGAAGACGTGTTTCTGTGTGTGTGAGGAATGAGTGTGAGAATACGTAAGTGATTGTATGTATGAATAAGTTAATGAGCAAGTGAGTGAGTTTACAGGACAGTTCCATGAGGTGATTTGCCTGTAAAAAATGTTCTTCTCATTTCCAGAACTGAGTCGTTCATCAAAGGGTTCTCCAGGGAAGGAACAGGATGCGGTTCCTCGATGGCGTCGCTCCAAAGTCATCACTTTCTGGCTCCTGTATTTTGTGCATCTGCTCCTCAGTCTCGCTCCTTTCTCATTTCGCTCACAAGACTGATACCTTCATCCAGTTCCTCCTCTCTGGGCCCAGCCTTCAGTATGAAATGAGGAGGGGAAAAAATGCTCCATCCATCATGTGGAGCTCTCAGACTCCCGGCTTCTACACCAAAGAACATTTTCAGTCACGTGTCTGCACACAGGCTGTCCATTCAGAGGGACATTGTGTAGGGCAGTAGTGGAGAACAACAACAACAACAAAAAAAAAAAGATAGGAGGAAGGTGTTTTCTTGTTGTACTTATGGGGACAAAAGTCATGTCCTAATGATTGTATACAGTTCGGTTGGGGTTCAGGGTTAAAGGGTTCAGGTTAGAGTTAAGGTGATTGTAGTTATGGGTTAAGATCCAAGAAATCTCTGTCACATCCCATTAAACCATGGAGCCAAGACTGTGTGTGTGTGTGTGTGTGTGAGACAGAGAGAGAGAAGGAAAAGAGAAAATTAAACAAGAGACAACAGGAGAAGGCATAAAGAGAGAAATTATGTCAGAAAAGTGCATACAATTATGAAGAGGTAACAGAATAGAAGAAGAACTGAGAGGGGGAATGAAGAGAGAGAGAGAGAGAGAGAGAGAGAGAGAGAGAGAGAGAGAAGTAAAGCATCTGACATCTTACTGAGTGATAGAGTGAGAGAGAGAGAGGGCATGGGAGAGAGATAGAGAGTGAGAGAGAAAGAATGAAAGGGTCTGACATCTGACTGTGTGATAGAGTAAAAGGCAGACAGTGAGAGACCGAGCGAAAAGACGGAAGGAAAAAAAAGAGAGAAAGGACAGGTCAGACAGAGAGAAAGGAGGAATGGGGAGAGAGAGAGTCTGACTAAGAGACAGATTGAGAGACAGAAAAAGAATGAAAAAGAGAGAGGGAGAGAGAGACAGGTCAGACAGAGGAATGGACAGAAAATGTAAAGGTGTGACTGAGTGATAAAGCAAAAGGGGGAAGAGGAGAGAGAGAGAGAGAGAGAGAGAGAGAGAGAGAGAGAGAGAGAGAGAGAGAGAGAGGGCGAGTGAGATAGCCTCATTACAGCGGCTCTGGAGTGTGACAAACACAAATCGGCTGCTCACTCCCCGAGAGAGGCGCAGCTGACTGAAACAGAACTGTGACTGCATTTGTGTCAATGCCAGGACCCTGTGCCACACACACACACACAGAGAGAAGAAACACATGAGTGACTGCACACAATAACACATCTACAATGCTGTGATGAAAATCCATCATGGGAACACCCCTCTACATCAGTGCATGTGCTACAACACATAATCTCATATCGTTCTAATGTTTTATCTGCAGTACAAAGAGCATGATAGATGAGGCGTGTGTACCCATAGCATGTACAGATTAAACGTCTCACCACCTCAGAAATGTACAGCATGTAGAAAAGGTTATACACCACAATCTTTCATTCATTGACCCTAGGTCTACACAGTCATTACTGTGATAATAGTGATGTCGCCAAGGCTGTATAGTAGAAAAACTGTGGCTTGACGTTTACAGATGTCGGCTCATGCGATATTTCTCCAGGGCTAACTGCTGGTTAGTCTCCTGTGAGGATTTTAAATGAATATTAGATCATTGTCGTGAGGATTACATTGCATTCAGTCGTTAAATATCACAGTTATAAGGTCAGGTATTAAAAAGAACATCTACGAATGTGGAGAAATGCTCCTCCTCATCTTTTAATGTGGAACCATATGCTTGAGGGAAAATAACGACTGTTGATTGCAGGTGGCTGAAGTCTAAGTTGTGTTTATTCACTGTTTGAATTACCACAGAGGCTCATTTGTAACTCGGGTTGTTTAGTTTTGTAGCACTGTCGCTAATGCAGTTAGCCGTCTCCTGAGTTTGGACCACGTAAAATGATCAGAAACAGCAAATATATGTCAACATTACACACCTATGGAGCAGGAATAGGGCAAACCTCATTTTGTTTTGTGCTTTTCAACACGTAGAGTACTCTCCATTATCTAAAGAACTCTGCCATGAGCAGAAAGAGAGAGAGAACATTAGAACACGTTCTAGAACGCTAACGGACTGGAGAGCTAGCAAATGGCAAGGAAACATCATCTGAATTGTATAAAAAGCGTTTTTTTATTGCAATTGTGAACATGGCGTTTAACCTCGGATGGTTAGTTATTGGATGGATCACAATCCCACATCCCACCAGATACAATACACTTGGATAGTTTCACATTGGGTAAAATAATATGTATAAATGATGAATAAATGATGTACATAGATTATGTAGACGGTTCTGCCCAGATGTTTCAGGCTATGTCCCCTGTACAATTAAACCCCATGTTGGATAATCACCACTAACAGCATTGTAAGTTAGAAAGATATAATTTAAAGTCTATCTTACCCTTGGATTGGGACCGCATTGATACAACTCAGAGAGAGAGGTCCAGAGGTCATATTTGTAGCAGGACCAAATGACCTTGTTAGGCATTAGGTCTGGATTAAGAAAATGAATAAATGTTTAGGTCATTAAACAACAATAAGTCAGAAAATTAGGAAAATAGGGCTGTTCTTATCACAATACTCTCCCTCTTATTTTTTAAACCCAGTTTAATGATCCCTCAAACCATCTGTCGTAGTGCTAGACTGAAGGTCAGATAGCTATATGATGCTTGACAGAATCTGCCCTCCCATTCACATAACACTTTTATAGCACTTCAGCACATTCAATAGACCACTGTTGTGAGGGAAGTGAATAGCCATGATGCATTGTAGTTTTAAAATGAGTTAGCATATTGTCATCATCAGGACAAGCAGGGTTCAAAACACCAACAGGCAAATACAAGACAGGGAAGTCTAGATACACAAGGCACTAGATGAATGGGGTTTATTTAGGAGAGTGTTAATAAACAGATGTCCTTGATTCACTGCAGGTGTGACTAATTAGCAATAGGTGGAGCTAAGGAAGAGACAGCAGCAGTACTGATCCAATCTTCAGGTGGTGAGCTTCAGTCCAGACTCAGAGGGGAGAAGCTGTGAGAGCAACCTAGCTGTTTGTGGGCCTTTGCAGGTTTGTTTACTTTCAGAAGCTCTGTATCTTTTAAGGTGGAAAGGTATATTTGAGGAAAACTCAACAGTTGTTTCTACATGGCTGAAGTTTAACTTAACTATGATTTCATTCACTGTTTGAATTACCACAGAAACTCATTTGTAAATCAAGTTGTTTAGTTCTGTAGCACTTTCGGTAATGCAGTTAGTCCTCTCCCGTATTTGAAGACATGTCCATCTTAAATGACCTGAAAAAGCAAAAACAAGTTAATGTTACCCCCCTGTGGAGCAGGAATAGAGCAATATCCTCCTCTTAGTTCATGCTTTTCAATGTTTGGGGATGATCCTCCAGATGCTGTTTCTGCCATAAACAGACAGAGAGAGGAAGCCTAGGATAGAGACTGTTTTTTTTTTTTTTTTTTTTTTTTTTTTTCCTTAAACTCATTTACTGACACTGGAGCTTCATAAACAAATTAAGTTTCCAGCACACAAACAGACTGGAGAGAGATTTTCTGAATTTTAAATAAGTGTTTTTTGATTACAATTGTCTTTTAAATACGTATTCATGAGGCCATCACTGAAGACAGACCATAATAAGCAGACTTAAACATTTATGGGGAGCAAATGTCCCTCTTGCCAGGTCCCAAAACATCGCTGGTGGTCCTGTGAGTCAGAACTTGTCAGACGAATGTGGCAGAAATGGACCCATGTCATATTCTGTACAAATGTAAGTGGATTCATTTTTCTGTCTCAAATGTTTGGGCTAGTATCTCCAAAAGCTGTTGTTTTTCTTGCCAGCGAACATTAGCGTACTGGTATCCTGGCAATGTTGTGATATATACAGTGGCCTGAAATGTGTCTCCAGTGCCAAAGCAGGTACTTTTCATGTCAAAACTAACCTCCATTTCAAACATAGCCAAGAGGACAAAAGAAAAAACAGCTGTGGGGTAAGACTAGGAACAGTGGGGTGAAGACAAGGGACTTAACAAATGTAATAAATAAAATAATGTGGACCAGGGCACAACAAAACAAAAGCACAAGGATGGAATATCAGAGAAACTTAAAGGATCCAGGTGCATGATATGGGCAGAATATGTGTAAAAAGCAAGGCATATTGACTGGCTGTGAACATTGGGTGTTCATTTGGCATTAAATTAAATACAGATATGTTTCTATAATAAGATCAATGCAGAAACACATCCCGAACTATTATCTAGGAACATAGTTTTTTGCTGCATCCACAAATGTGAGTTGAAATGCAAAGAGGAAACAATATATAAACGGGATCCGTCAATATCACCCCCTTCTTTGGAAAAAAGTGCCTATACAAGACATTCCTTCGAGCACACAGTTTAAAAGTCAGTGTCTTGATGGTACTGGGGTGCATTAGTGCACATGACATGGGTCACTTTCACCTCTGTGAAGGTACTGTTAATGATGAATGATATACAGTATACAGATTTTGGAGCAATATGCTGACATCCAGACAAAAAGGGAAAGCTTTTTTTTTTTTTTATTAAGAAAAAAAGCAAGTCCATATTAGACAGAATATGAAGACAACATATATTAGACAACAAACTCAAGCCACATGATTAAATCCATCCTGGCTGCCACCCGATGTGAATGATATAAAACATAATGTAACTGTAAAAGAAAGACTTGAAACCTTTTACCCACTCCCACAATTAGAACTAGAGAAGATTATCACCTCCGCAAACTGTACAACTTGCACACTTGATGCAATTCCCACAAAGTTGCTCAAAGAAGTACTACCAGCTATTATTGATCCTCTTTTAACTATAGTAAACTCATCCCTTAGTCTGGGCCATGTACCAAAAGCTTTTAAACTAGCAGTTATTAAACCTATGATCAAGAAACCAAATCTTGATGCTAGTACACTGTGTAATTACAGGCCTATTTCTAATTTGCCATTTCTGTCCAAGATCTTAGAAAGAGCTGTGGCCAAACAACTTAGTTCATATCTACATAAGAATCATATATATGAAAAATTCCAATCTGGATTCAGGCCACATCATAGTACAGAGACAGCTCTAGTCAAGATAACGAATGATCTTCTTCTTGCCTCTGATCAAGGCCACGTATCCCTGTTGGTGCTTCATGACCTAAGCGCAGCCTTCGATACAAAAGACCACAATATTCTCATAGAAAGGTTAGAAAACATGGTTGGAATCACAGGGACAGCCCTATTATGGTTCAAATCTTACTTAACGGAACGTTATCAATTCGTAAAAGTAAACAATCTAAATTCTAATTATTCTAAAGTAAGATTTGGAATTCCAGAAGGCTCTATTTTAGGACCATTATTATTTACATTATACATGTTACCACTAGGCACAGTTATAAGAAACCATGACATTAACTTTCACTGTTACGCAGATGAAACACAATTGTATATTTCAGCCAAGCCCAATGACAAACACAGATTAAAGAAAATAGAGGACTGTGTAAAAGACGTGAAAGGCTGGATGTTGCGTAACTTCCTCCTTCTAAACAGCAACAAAACAGAGGTCCTGCTTTTGGGTCCAAAAGTGGCAAGAAATAAATTATCAGATTTAATTTTAAATCTCGCTAACTTTCCAGTTAAACCTGGTTCAGCAGCAAAAAATCTTGGTGTCATAATTGACCCGGATTTATCATTTGATCAACACATAGGTAGTATCACTAGGACAGCTTTTTTATATCTTCACAATATTGCTAAGATTAGAAATGCCTTATCCCTTCAGGATGCAGAAACATTAGTACATGCCTTTATTACTTCAAGGCTTGACTACTGTAACGCACTACTGTCAGGACGCACCAGCAGCAATTTAAGAAATCTTCAACAAGTTCAAAATGCTGCAGCCAGGGTCCTCACTAAAACTAGAAAATTTGAACATCTCAGCACTGTTCTATTCTCACTTCATTGGCTACCTGTAAAATTCTGCATCGACTACAAAATTTTGTTATTAACATATAAAGCTCTACATGGGCTCGCTCCTGAATATCTTCAAGATACAATTTCCTATTATGAGCCTCCACGTTCACTCAGATCACAGAATACTGGATTTTTAATTGTTCCCAGAATTCAGAAGGCCTCAGCTGGGGGAAGAGCCTTTACTTATAAAGCCCCCAAACTCTGGAATGATCTTCCAGAAAATGTTCGGGACTCAGACACAGTCACAATCTTCAAATCTAGGCTAAAATCTCATTTGTTTAGTTTATCTTTTGGTAGTTAATGCTCCCCCATAGATAAAGGCGGCAGATCCGGGGGGTCCATGGACACAGGGAATTATAGTAAACTGAGACGCTGGTGCTGTCGTCCCGCCCCTTCACGCGATCACTCAGGTTTGTTGACGGTGGAGCGGAGGGATGGCAGTGTTTCAGGATGCTCCCGTGTCTGTGTGCCCTCCTGGTTCTCTCCTTTTAGTTAATGCTGTCATAGTCAGATCTGCCGGAGTCATTAGCCACACTCTGGAAATTTTCATATTTTCTACTTTACAAACACAAAACCGTTCAAAACTAATTCCATCCCTTTACATCTTTCCGAGTAAACAACTGCCCACCTGTCTGTCTGGACACTGATGGATGACTGTTGAGATCCTCCTCCATGCTTCAGACCAGCTACCCACGCTCCAGCAACCACCAAGTGCCTTGAAGCTGTCCCTACACTGAAATTCTCATGGACTACTAACTATCATCACCAGTAGATTGACCAGAGGAGGATGGGTCACCCCTTGTGAGCCTTGGTTCCTCCCAAGGTTTCTTCCTCAGCTGGGGGAGTTTTTCCTTGCCACTGTCGCCCCTGGTTTGCTCACTTGAGGGTTTTACATTTGTTTTTACATTTCATGTCAAATCTTGGTCTTACTGGAATTCTGTGAAGCTGCTTTGTGACAACATCAGTTGTGAAAAGCGCTATATAAATAAATTTGATTTGATTTGATATTCTGCATGGAATACCACAGCATTGCTTCTTAGTTAAAAAATAAATATTAGTCCAGGCCTGGACTATCATTTAATTTTGGTTTAAATTATTTGAACATTTTTGCATTTTGTTTTTAATTAACATTTTGCACAGCACCTCAACTTTCTTTTGGAAATGATTTGTAGCTCAGCTAACGGAGAAAGGTTTTTTTTTTATTTCTGTCATTTTGTGTTTTGTTGTTTATTCCTCCATTGCATGTTTGTCTTCAGGTGCTAATAAGCTAATTAATGTGAAAGAGCCTAATGAATACAATCTGTTCAATATGTAGAGCACAGCGCTTACTGTAAACGCAGTACACAACTGTTAAATTTACAACATATGGCCAAAACTTTTTAAACACCTGCTCATCCAATGTTTTGTCTGATGTCTGGGAGGTTTTAATAAGTAGAATGCAATTTACAGCAGTAACTGTCTGAACTTTTCGTTAAATGCTTTACATTAAACTTAGGAACATAGCTGTGAAGATCTGATTATAAAAAATCACAAAATCTTCATCTCAAATATGTTGGTTAGAGCTTCTTCACTTCAATACAATGAAATTCCATTACTCAACAGACCAGGGTTTACAAAGTACTTACCAACACTTGACATTGGACATGGCAATATTAGGATAGTGTATGGCTGCTCCACAGTGTCCATCCATCTTACAATGTTCGTCTACTGAGATAATAACTGGAACTGCAAAATTAAACATCTTTGTCAGCAATAGAATTTAGTAGTGTCACTAATTGCACCAAACTTCCTTTTTTGAGAGAGAGAGAGAGAGAGAGAGAGAGAGAGAGAGAGAGAGAGAGAGAGAATCTAACATCACTTAAACTAAACAAGTGATTTTCTTTCAGACACAGCACTGTAAGCGCCTCTGTTTCCTAACAAAGATTTCATTCTAAGACAGCTGTTTTTGAACTGTTTCTACTGAATAATTTCCAGGCTTTCAAACAGCAGTTCATAATTATAATCAGCCTAACTGCCTGGCAGGGTCTTATTCAGGCAACAGTGACAGGCCTTTGAAATGTTTACTGTGATTGGCTGTTTCTTTCTAAGGAAAATACAGAAAGGACTTGTGGGTTGTCTCAGCTGCTAATAGATGGGATGGGGTTTTAGAATACTGTGGTCATAAAAATGGCTGATTCATTTGGATGGTCCAAATTGAACATAGGCAACTTTTAAATAAAATGTTACGCTGCGGTTGTCAACATATACACAGTTGAGTTTCAAATTAAATGTGGTCAGAAAACTCTTAAGGTTGTCTGCATTTAGTTTTGAAGACAATATTAAGTGTTTGTTTACTATGTAGTGTGTAACTTGACTAAATAATCACTGTAAAGTGTATACATTGACAATGTAGTGTGCAGCTTGGCTAAATAGTTAATATAGAGTATGTATGTTGTGTATGTAGAGTGTAGACTGGATATATAGTCAGTAAACAGTGTGTATTGTGTCACTGGCTATGTATTTGCGAATGTAGTTATTTCACACTGTATGCTGACTCTATAGTTCATAGGTTGGCTATATATAATTTCACTTCACAGTGTGTATGTTGACTATACGGTGTTTAGTTTAGGTATGTAGTTACTATATGGTGACTATGTAGCCTGTAGATTGGCAATATAGTTAATATACATAGACTATTTAATGTATAGGTCAGATGTGAAGTACTATACACCATGTATGTTGACTACAGTTTGTAGGTTGGCTATTTGCAGTCACTAAACCATGGATATGTCAACAATGTAGTTTGTAGGTCTGAGGCGGAGGAATTTGCTCCAGAAAAAGTGGAGTGGATTGTGGAGGTGGTTTGGTTTATAAAATATCAGACGTAAAATAAACCATAGCAATATGAAAGAAGCCTTTAATAGTATTACTATATGTTTAATTTAATATATTTCATATAAATATAACATTGATTTTGTTGCAGTGGTTTGTTTTTGGAATTAATACAAGTATTTTTGTGTTTTGTTTTTTTTTTTGTTTTGTTTTTTTTTTGTTTTTTTTTTTACATATTGCAAAGAATATCGTTATCGCCAAAATACCCTGAAATATTGTGATATAGTTTTAGGGCCATATCGTCCACCCCTACTATGCAGTGTGTATGTTGACTCTGTAGTGTGTAGGTTGGCTAAGTAGTCACTGCACTACATGTATGTTAACTATGTAATGTGTAAGAGGACTATATACTCAGTATAAAGTGTTGATGACTGTATACATTCAATATATACACTATACATATAATTAGCATTTGTTTAATATATATAGTGAATATACAGATAATGTAAAATAAATACAGATTGCATGTTGTTTATTTTGACACTATAGTGTGTATGATGACTCTACGTCCACAAAAACAAAGCCTCTAGTGAGATTTTCTTGGGGAAAGGTTTGTGAAAGCACTCCCAGGTCATGTATTATTTCTCTGAGATGGAGGTGCTGGAGAGGACGTGATGGGAGTGAGTTTCTAACACGGAGAACCGCCTCGGCTATTCCCTCTTCAGCCTGAAAATCATTTTCCCCACCACAGAGTCACGAACGGCTGCTCAACACTATCTCAAACCATTCCACTCCGCTGTGCCACACTTCATGAGAAATAAAGCCTGTGCTGCGGCCTTCGTCCAAACAGGACGGAGAAATATGGAGGTGGAGGAGAGGCCAGGGTTAAGCACCAGTTCCTCAAGCGTGTGGCTGACGCTGTTCAATTTCTACACTCCCCTCCCTCTTTCCAAAGCCACACCATCTTTCATCTCTCTCTCTCTCTCTCTCTCTCTCTCTCCCTGTTATTCATACACTGTTTACTTTTTCTTTCTTTTTCCCCCTCATTCTTTCTCTTCCATCTTTCCTCTCCCTCTTTTTAATTTCCCTCTTCCTTTTTTCATGTCATTTCATCCCTCATTCCAAATTTCGTCCCCTCTTTTTCTTGTCCTCTTTTTATTCCCACTTTTGTCTTGCTTCCTCTCCAGTTTTTCTCCTCCTTTCTTCCACGCTCTCACCTCTTTTATCTCCCACTTCCACTTTTTTCTTCTGTTCATTCTCTCTTCCTCTTTAACTGCTTCCTTCCTTCTCATCTTTTTTTCCCTCCTCCCTTTACTTTTTTCTACATCTTTTCCCTTTCCGTCCTATATATACTCTTCCCCACTCTCTCCCTTTTTTCCCCTTTTTTGTTTTGCTTGTTTTTCATTGTTCCTTCTCTAAATTTCTTTTATGACCCCTCTCGTTCTCTCATTTTGCCTCCACCCCCTTCTCTCTCCAGCTGAGCAGCAAATCATCTTTTTTTCGTTCAGACAGAGATCAGAGATCAGCAGTGATGGTGAAGCATGTGTTATCGACCAAGCGCTCCCTCGCTGAGAGAAAGGGGGCCAAATTGGCCCCAGACAGCAGAGCCCAGCCAAGTGTGATCCAGCCGCTCTGAGATTCAGCCCGGAGTGAAGAGTCTTCACACGACGTAAGGAACGTACTGCTCTGCTCTCTCCATAGCTACGGGGAAACTGACCACAGCCCTGGTCAAAGCCAATCAATGTTTCTAGTCCAGCTGTATAACATGGACGCTGTCATAACAATGTTTCAGGCTTCTTCCTTTTAGCGCCTTTTTGATGGGTTCCTTTCTTAAGAGCCCACTACACCACTTTACTGAAATGTCAACAACATAGTAGCGCTGTGATATGATTTAATGGCACTTTAAATACAGGGATAAAAATGTGTTAACTATGATACACTCATGGGATTATAAGGTTTGATGCACACTACTGTGCGTATGTTTTAGTATCTTTTTAGGTACATTCTCTGTCTATTTCATCAACTCCACTGAATATATTGGTGCACTTTGTTGTCTATTTCTTGCTGGGGATATCTGGTTAGCCTGATTTTATCCTGTTCTTCCGTGGTAAGGACCCCCACAGTAACACCACAGGGCAGAGTCCTGTGGGCATTCTTCTGTGACCACTAATGAAGAACTAGAGGATGACGAGCACAACAAATGTGCTATTGTCTTTGCATTTGCTAAGATTTCGAGGTCCAGGAGAATGTATGAAACTTAGTTACAAGTTTGTGATTAAAATAAATATAATAATAATTAAATAAATAAACATATAAATTAATATTTCCTCTCCATCGGTTTTCATGCTGAAAAAGCTCCTGTGTTTGTACACAGCCCTGGCTCAGTAAATGGGGGGGAAATATGACAAGTCTCTCTCAAATGGCTCAACCTCAGAATGATGAAAGGGTTTGAGGATCTCCCCAATCCAACATCATTCGACAGGCTCTCCCTAGAGAGCCCCCTGGAGAGTCAGTTAGTCAGGTTGGTGCCACTGCTGTGCTAACAGCACTAATGCTGCACTCTCCAGTGTTCAATTGGCTAATCCACAGTCCTGTGGTCAGACTATACTGACCATATGTGAGGGCTGCCAACAAATCAAGGTTGACAACAGAGCTAAAGTCTTTTGTATATCGTCACTGTTCAATTAAAAACACGTCTTTCCATTTTTTGTGGATATTTAGTTTACAACGTCCTTTGAACACAGCAGCTGTGTGAAAAATTATTGATAAAATGACCAATAGAACGGGTTCTTCATTCTCCTGTAGAAGAGGGTTCTTCATTCTCCTGTAGAAGAGGGTTCTTCATTCTCCTGTAAAGTTGCTATTTTGTGAGATACATGTATTTCATTGGGGGTGGTGCAGCAGGTAGGTGTCGCAGTCTCACAACTCCAGGGGCCTGGCGGTTGTGGGTTCGGTTCCCGCTCCAGGTGACTGACTGTGAGGAGTGTGGTGTGTTCTCCCTGTGTCTGTGTGGGTTTCCTCCGGGTGACTGTCTGTGAGGAGTGTGGTGTGTTCTCTCTGTGTCTGCCTGGGTTTCCTCCGGGTGAATGTCTGTGAGGAGTGTGGTGTGTTCTCCCTGTGTCTGCTTGGGTTTCCTCCGGGTGACTGTCTGTGAGGAGTGTGGTGTGTTCTCTCTGTGTCTGTGTGGGTTTCCTCCGGGTGACTGTCTGTGAGGAGTGTGGTGTGTTCTCCCTGGGTCTGCGTGGGTTTCCTCCGGGTGACTGTCTGTGAGGAGTGTGGTGTGTTCTCCTTGTCTCTGCGTGGGTTTCCTCCGGGTGCTCAGGTTTACTCCCACAGTCCAAAAACACACGTTGGTAGGTGGATTGGTGACTCAAAAGTGTCCGTGTGTGTGTGTGTGTGTGTGTGTGTGTGTGTGTGTTGCCCTGTGAAGGACTGGTACCCCCTCCAGGGTGTATTCCCGCCTTGCACACAATGATTCCAGGTAGGCTCTGGACCCACCGCGACCCTGAACTGGATAAGCGGTTACATATAATGAATGAATGAATTAATTAATGAATGAATGTATTTCATTGGACAGTGACTCTATTTGTCTATATGCCATTTGTACAAACGCGTGGCAAAGAATGCAGTGCAATGCCGGGGAGCTTTATAGCTCACATTTCACTTGTGTGGGTTTTTTTTTTAGTTTTATTTAAGGTCTGGGAGTGCACCTTTTAAAAATGCACTAAAAATGGAATCTAGAAATGTGTGGCCTTATTCTACATGCTACGTGGACTCCTGTGGGCAGTGCTGATAGAGAGCAAGGTGCACGTGTATAGAGTAGGTGTATAGACCACATTGTTGTAGATGCTGTAGAACAAATGTGGCTTTTCCTGCTTGTATTGTCTGAATATTGAACCCAAAGATAATGCAGTCGATCATAATTACAGAGAGAGTGTGCTCTGCTCGAGGCTCAGCTCAGTCGGAAGCTTTTTTTCCATGGAAGTCACATGAGGCTCCTTCTAAGAAGCTTCGTTTGGGGGTGGGGGGTGATTGGGGGGGGTGAGTATTTGAACTCATTTTTGCTGCATCGCTGTGGAAACCGGGGACAATTGCAGCCCTCTTTTGGTGGCAAAGGAGCAAGTGACAGTGAAATAGCAGGTTTTACGTCGCTCTCTAACACAGAGAGAGAGAAAGGGGGGGTGAACAAGGGGGGGTTGAAGCTGCGGAGAAGAGAGGAGGAGGTGAAATGGAGAGAACAAGAGTGGAAGACTTATGAGAGTGTTAGGTAGAGGGAGAGAGAGAGAGGGAGAGAGAGAATGTATTTGCCTGCACTTTGTTGATGCTGCTGACAGTAACAGTCGCACAGAGAGTGAGCGAGAGAGAGAGGGAAAGGGTAAAGCGAGAGAGAGAGAGAGCGTGAGGGAGAGAGAGGGAAGGGTAAAGCAAGAGAAAGGGAGTGAGGGAGAGCGAGGAGAGGCGAGAGAGCAGCACATATCCATTCTCTGTAGCGCGCCTACACAGTGTCAGTAATAAAGATCCAGTGCTTTAGGTCGGGGGCTAAAGACAGGTCTGTAAAGCAGAACCCGGGGAGATGTGGTAAGCACGGCATCACCACTAAAGGAGACAGCTTGACTGAACACGATCAGAGAAGGCAAGAGAGAGAGAGCGGAGGAAGGGAAGGCAGCAAGGGAAGAAGAAGGAGAAGGAGAGAGGACGGGAAGAAGACCAGCTCACAGAGGCACACAGATGTTCTCCATCGTGTGACGGTAAGGAAGTTCACATTTTGCTTTTGTGGAACTTGAGCAAGAGAAATGAAAGGTATATAATGGACATGTTGAGCTGCAATGCAGTAGGAGCTGGGAAAAGCAGGGGGACAGAGTTAGATGGGATATGAAGATGGATAACAGCTTTAGAACCACATCTAATTCTCAGACACTGAAGCGAGGGTGTATTACTCTTTACGTTCAACTAGTCATCAAGACTCCAGTCGTGTCAGGGGCCAGGGGGATGGAAATGCTTGCTTGTCATCCTTTTTTCACACTCTGCTGTGGTGGGCATGCTGCACGCGCAGGAATAGCTCCTGATTTTATCCGTCAGCTTGGCAGCGTGCTGGGTGTCGCATTGAAATTCCGCGGCCGCTCGCAAAGGCTGCTGTGGGCTGCCACTGAAAGCTTTGTGTATCTGTTTGTGTGTGTGTGTGTGTGTGTGTGTGTCTGCCTATGTATGCAGGAGGATGCATCTGTCATTTCATTGAAGTGATCAGCATCCACCCCCCCCAAAAAAAAACACACACACACACACACACACACACTTCACTCTCTCTCTGTCTCTCGCCCACTCCCTCCCTCTTTTCCCCTGTTGCTATCTCACTGGTTGTGCCCACATCTCTTGCCGACTCTGCTGGCGCAGTTGATTTAGCTTTTGCCAAGCCATCTCTCTCTCTCTCTCTCTCTCTCTCTCTCTCTCTCTCTCTCTCTCTCTCTCTCTCTCTCTCTCTCCGAGTTTTCACCAGCAGCCTGTTTGCAATTGTCCTCCTCCGCAAGCCCCTCAGAGGGGGGCTAAGCTGAAGGTTTTTCTCCCTTTTCTCTTGCCTGTGCGGGAGGTGGGATGTTTGTGTGTGTGTGTGTGTGTGCGTGTGAGAGTGAGTGTGTGTGGGTGTCATGTTGGATGCTTGGGCTCACACACGTGAGTGTGTTGGCAGGCGTTCGGCGTGTTACTGCCGCATGTGCATCACAATTGAGGCAGGACATGCTGTATCTGAAGCAAAAAAAAAAACAAAAAACACATGGGGCGATGATGATATATATAATATCGCTCCTATGTTCCATATACATATTACACCTATAAGCCAAAACATTGAAATCACCTCCTTTATACTGTCCATCTGTTGCTCTGCATACGTTGTCTTTGTTTGCCCTCTTTCACCCTGTTCTTTCATTTTCATAACCGCTACTGGACCCCCACAGCGCAGGTGTGATGTGGTGGTGGATCATTCTCAGCGCTGCAGTGACACTGACGTGGTGGTGGTGTGTTAGTGTGTGTTGTGCTGGTGTAGAGTGGATCAGACACAGCAGTGCTGCTGGAGTTTTTAAACCCTGTGTCCACTCTCTGTCCACTCTGTGAGACACTCCTCCCTCGTTGGTCCACCTTGTAGATGTAAAGTCAGGGGTCCTGACCACTGTAGAACAAAGACTGTGGCACAACCAGTGAATGTGTGGTCAGTGGAGCTGATAAAATGGATGACGAGTGTAGAAACAAGAAAAACATCTTAATGCTGTGGCTGATTTGTTTGAATGCAAGTTTTGTAAATTACATTCCTGATTAATTCCCAACCCTCTTTCATTATAAGCTTGGCAAACAGCTGTGTATGTGTCACGTGTTTGTAGTCACCATTATCAATCTTGATTTTTTTCAACTATTCTGCAGGCAGAGGGATGACCTCAAAGTTCACATTTCAATTTGAGAGCAACTATTCGGCTCATAAAAATCCACCCAGCAATAAATGCATTAATTGCTAATAAGTCGTAGCAAGAAATTAAGCACATGGCTTGGCCTGCTAAGTAGACTGGAAAGATAATTGCGTCGTTTGTTCATCGTAATGTTGATTAGCCTTCAGTCCTGTGTATGACTATGATTATGGAAGGCAAATATGCGTTTATTTCTTGCATGACGAAGCTTGACTCTCGCCCAGACTCCATTACTGTAAACATCATTGTCATTAGAATTGCTCATCATTTGGAGGAGAGATGCCCCTCGGTGAGTTGTTTAGAGATAAGGCGAATGGGATTGCAAATGACGGCTTGACTGAGAGAAAAACAGAAGTAGTGCACATTTCAGTGCAAGAAATAATATTTATTTTACACATGCTAATCATGCTTATGTGTGGCATGACACAGCCCTGGGGCCTGGGTTTAAACCCCTCCTAAACCCTGTCTGTGAGGAGTGTATAGACTCGTTGGTAGGTAGGTTGGCTGTGGCTATGTGAAAGTGTCCACTGTTGCCATGCTAATTTAAAAAAGGACGAGTTTTCACAACAAATACTAGATGAAGAGTAAATTATCATTTGAAGACTATGATAAAAAATGATACTTTTCGTCAATGAATATTCACTACATGCAAATGGGAAAGACAGATAAGTGCCCAGTTGTTTCTGATTTGGAAATAGAAAATTGCAAGGAAACATAAACAGGAAAATGCTCTTGTGAAACGCTAAAGAGGAGTCGACTCTCAAAGAATCAATTTGAGGGTTTGTTGGCCAATGATTCAGAGTTAACTCCTGTAGGCCATTTTTCTTCCATAATTTATTTCTTTAAAATTTTTATTTATTATTTTTTTAGGTTAACAATTTCCAAGCTGTGTTTTATGAACGTTAGTAATAAATATTACAAAATATTATACACAATAAATATACAATGCTAGTATAGAAAAAATAAATTAATGTGTGACTACAATTAGTCTGTCTTTAGTTTTTTTAATTATTTAATGGCCTAAATCTAGATTAAACAGTTTGTTGTTCCCAGACTAAAACTTACAATAAATAAATGAATAAACTGAGATTAAAAAATTTAAATCAAAAAAGCTAAATCAAATTGATTGCAAAAAATAAAACTGCACTAATGCGAATGTGTGAGCAAATGGTTTCATTCCCATGCCATGTCTTGGGTGTGTTCCTGCCTTGTGTCAAATGATTCAGGCTGGACTCTGGATTCCCTGTGACCCTGGTCAGGATGAAGTTATTAGAGAAGACAAATCAATGAAACTAGAGGCTGGGAAGGCAAACGTCTTTTCACAACTGTATAACTGTGGCAGCCATCTTTTAAGGTGAGGATACGTAAGTGAATGTGAGAGTAGGTGATGCCCTCTCCACCACAAATCTTGATCAGATTGAGTGGTCACAGAGGGGGATGAACCTGTCACCTGACCATGTTTTTAATCTCGTGGCTGATGCAATGACTGCATAAGGAGTTTTAAAATGAATATCTGATTAATAATCCAAGGGTTCAGGGGATTCAGATGATGTCCTGTGATGAACGTCCCACAATTCCCTTTAGAAACACTATCTCTTAGTGTAGTGGTTTATTTATCCTCCTCTGCTGTTTACATCTGATGTCTATAGGCAGCTCCAAGAACTCATTAGTGCAAATTAAGCCCCCCTTTTGCTTGTGAAACCTCTAACGTCTTGATAGCTCAGCTCGAGCTCCTGCTGCTTCCTGCTCTAAATCAGCTCTGGTGCCAGTGCCGTGCAGGGGACCAATTCATTTAAGCTCAAGGTGGAGGTGCCGTTGAGTTCTCCATCTATTCAACACGAGCTTGGCTAATTAGGAGAAGCCTCCTGCGTGGATAAATATGCTAAGCACAAAATCTACACCACACTGAGCTCCATCTCTTATCCTGCCAGAAAGCCCTTCACTGACCGAGCTGCGGCACGAGCCGAACAACAGGAGATGGTTCAGCTTCATCTTTAATGTTGCTCCAAGATATAACATTTGACCCGACTGATCCGGTTGGAGAAACAGCACCTGTGGCGAGGAGAAACCCAAGAACATGTGTCCAACACAACAGAGTCATTCTTTCCAAGATGGGCCAAATTGTATAGAGTTTAAATAATAATAATAATAATAATAATAATAATAATAATAATAATATCTCTACTCTGGATAAACACAGTGGGATGCTCTGGAGCAGCTGCAGATGTGCCCAATACATACCATCGACTACTGAAGTATAAAGAAATGCAGTGGCACTGCATTGTCTGCCCTGTTTAAAGCCTTTTCAGAGGAGTAGATTACTGCAGCAAAGATTAATCAACTACTTGTGTACTCCAGTAATCTCATAGGGGAAAAAAAATTGGGTGAACAGGTGACCAGAAACCTTTGGTCGTATAATGTACCAAACATTCATTATGAGTTCTGATTGCTGCCAATATGTGTTTCCATTTGTTCTGATATGATAATGTATCCAAAAGTATTGATTTAACAAGCCATCACGAAACTAGCATATTAATACTTAGATGTTTGAATATTGAACTACAATTATATGTTACACAACAATGCTTTAAAAGTTTAGTAATAATACTTGATCAAGCTGGACATTGTTGTTTAACATTATAATATAAAACAGCTGTGGATTTTAAAACAAATTTCCATCATATGCCTAAAGGAGCTTATTGTAAGTGATTCAGCGCAACAGTCACAACAGAATTCATTGCAAATCATGAAAGCAGGCTGCATTTTTAAAAAAATGCATGCTGTCGTAAATAGAAATAGCAAGTTATTGTTAATCACAGCAGTTGTTTACAGTATGGGTAAACTGTTGTGACGCATACAAAGTAGAATTTCATTTGAAATGAAGTTCATCCAGCTTGGCAACAGTTGCTATGGAAAGAGCGCACTGGCGGAACATGGGTTGGTCAAGCGGCCTTCAGCTGGGCCCTAGTGATTTATGCTAGAGGTGATTTTTACCTCAGACAGTCAACAGCCACTTCACATTATGCGAGATCCAGTGGAGGGCAGGCTTTTTATTCTAAAAATAAAGTAACGGGGGGTGGCCTGACTTCATAGCTGCACACAATTATGCAGAGCTGTGTGCAACATAAGTAAGTAAACAAACAGCACAATATGAGATTGTTGGGCTTTTGGCCTTAGATGACTAGAATACACCCCCCCCCCCCCCCAACCCCATAGTTTCAGACTGTCCTTGAGGCATCTTGTTTTTGTGTCTTCTATAACCAAGAAAAAAAAAAGAGCAGCTGGGATCCTTAGCGATGTCTTCATTCCGCAGGTAAGTGTCGGAGTTCTCTCGCAAAAACATCTGTTAAAATCCTCCCTGCGTTAGCACCGTTAACGATGGGGGGGGATGAGGGGGAGAGACAGAGCAGATGCCTGAGAAAAAGAGACACAGAGAGAGAGGGAGGGAGAGCGAGTGACGCTTCCTACAGATGAGCAGAGTCAATAAAGACAGATGTTTCAATGATTAGGGACGTTGCGACAGGCTAGTTCGCTAGCTTGTTGTCTCACACGGGTGCCACTTTGACTACAGCAGCCGGGTCAATGGCGCCCATCGATCGAGAGATGTAGAGGAGCAGAAAAAATACAGCCTCCCTTACTTACAGTATGCAAACAGCATGCTCGTTCGTCATGGACGAAGACCACCACATGCCAAGCTCAGGCCATATAGAGATGCATGGGCTTTCAAAGCCTAGTTGAACACCTGATCACCATTTTAGTGTCATCCTAGGCATTTAATTGTTGTAATCCCCTTTTAGTGCCTGGGATTGGTCCCAGGGGAATTCAGAGCAATCCCAATTACACTGTGGCCTTAAAGGGACTGTCTATGATTGTAGGGAACTCCAGTTCTCTGTGGTTTGTTTATATTTAGAAGCTCCACATCTTTTAAGGAGGAACGGTATGTTTGGGAAATAAAATGGCCGTTGTTTGTAAGTTTTTATTCATGGAATTACCACATTTTTGTAAATTTCACGATTTATAGATTTGTAACACTTGCATTCTGTGTTTACTTTCATGAAGTTAAAATTTAGAGTGGGTTCCTACCTAAATAAATAAATAAATCTGAAAAACCAAAATAAGTCAGTATTACCCACCTCTGGAGCAGGAATAAATTAATATCCTCATCTCCTTTCCTGATTTTCAATGTTTGGAGATCTCTCTTTTGTCGTATCCCTGCTGTGAGCAGAGAGATGTAGCATGTCTGACTGAGCCACTTCTTATTTTACCTGTTTACTGACACTGGGATTTTGTAAACAAATTGGACCAGTTTCCAGTGCATAAACAGATTGGAGAGCTAGCAAATGGTGAGGAAACATCTGAAGTTGATTAAAAATATATATATATTACAGTCGTGATTGTTGCCTTTTAAAAGAAAAGTAAAATGAACAGCTAAGCATGCAGTCAGCGAGCCAGGTCAAGAAAGACTAAGCAATAACAAAATAACAGGGCCAAACAGCTTTAAGATCCTTTCACACATGCCTTCTTTGATCCAGATTTCTGAATTTTCAGTTTGGTCCAAACCAAAATGGCATGTATGAAAGGTGCATTGGCTCATGGTCCAAACCAAAACAGGTGATCTCTGCCCTGGATCTGTGAAACTGAGTGTGTCCCTACTTTGTACCCAGTGATATCACGTAGAATCCAGGCCCACTGTGGCCATGAACAGGATAAAGCTGTTACAGAAGTAGAATGAAAGGACGAATATATTTAAGATCCTAGATTTAGCACATAGCTAGAGTGGGCAATGAGGCTTTATATTTTGATGAGCCATGTGAGATTGCCCAGCGATGAGCATTGCGGCAAACACTGACCCTCCATTTACCTCTCCATCCCACTCTCTCTCTATCTCTTTCTTCATCCCTCTTTACCTGCCTCTCTCTCTCTCTCTCTTTCTCTCGCTCTCTCACTCTTTCTGAGTCAGACTAGGCTTGAACACCCAGAGGCAAGGGATAACTCCTGGCTGCTAGGAAACAGCACTCCTGCAAATGAGCTGTGTGTGTAGTATATGTGTGTTTATTGGGCTTGTAGGGGCTGTTAGGTGTCACCTCTTGTCCTGGTTTGGAAGCACATGTGTCACAGATATGTCTAGCAGACAGAGAGAAAGAGAATCAGAGAAAAAAATGGAGATGTCACAACAAAATCCATCAAAAAAAACATGCTCCCAGACACACTGTCTTCTACATATAGAAGTCTCAACTCTACACATACATTAAAATAGGAACTGAGTGCAAGGGGGAAACCAGGGCAAGACAAGGGACTTGGTCTGCTATGCAGCATATAGCTTTATCTTCTGATATATGCCTTGCCCTGTGGAGTAAATCTGCAGTGGAGACACATTCGAAACGACATATAGCTCAATCTCACACAAATGTCAGTGCGTGGGTTGCGCTAGATAATCCAGAGAGCTATGCTGTGCAGGGGTGGGCGATAGGGCCATATCAAATACCCTACATCAGTCATTGTCATCCAACCAAGTGGATTTTTACCCAATTTATCCCCCCATTGTCAATTCTCCAGCTGTCTCATGATGTTACCAACAGAGTGAAAGCTAGGCCCTGCTTCCTTTGAAACATGTGAAGCCAGACACTGCTTATTTTAGACCCCGAGTTCAATGACATTGGACAGCTCAACAAACTTGGAGGAGAATGCAAACTGCCTGACTCTATTTACTAACAGATGCCCACATTGTGTAGTATCACGCTAAGTGATGACTATTCACTATGATCCCAATCCAAGTCACTGGGATCTGAATCCCAATTGGGGTCTGATTCCAAATTGAGTCATGAATCACTAAGAAACAAATGTAAATTGAGTCATTTGTCCCTACAATTTAAATTTGAGTTGAATCACTAATCACTGGGATCCAAATCCAGGTTGAGTTATTAGTCACTTGGATATGAATCTGAGTCAACTTCAATTTGAATCACTAGTTATTGGGAACCAAATCAAATTTGTGTAATGAGTCATTGCGATATGAATCCAAATTGAATCATTAGTCACTGGGATCCAAATCCAGATTGAGTCATGAGTCACTAGACCATGACTCGTTGTCAGATCATTTGTCCCTGCGATCTAAATCCAAGTTTAATCACTGGGATGTGAATATGAGTTAAGTCACTACACACTGGGATCTGAATCTAAGTTGACTCATGAGTCATGGGGTGTGAAACTGAGTCAAGTTATGAATCACTGGGAAGTGAATCTGTGTTGAGTCACATTATAAAGAATTTGATTGATTGTTCATGGAATTTGAACTCACATTGAGTCACTTATCACTGCGACATGAATCTAAGTCAAGTCACAAATTACTGGGAAGTGAATTTGAATCTGTTGACATCTGAATCCAAATTCAATCACTTATCACTGAGATCCAAATTCAGGTTGTTTCATGAGCCACTGGGATGTGAATCTGAGTCAAGTCACTGGTCATGGGATCCAAATAATCTAAATACAGGTTGAGTCACTAGTGACTGGGATATGAATTTGAGTTGAGAGGGCTGACAATATCCAGCTCACGCTCAGCACCTTGTATATCCTAATAAATATAAAATAACATTTTTATTGCATACCTCTAAAAGTATGTACTGCGGTCAACACATATGCTGTGCAGTGAGCACTATACTGCCTGAAATAAACAGAGCAAGAGAGAGATGAACAGATAGAGAGAGGGTGAAGAGAGGGATGGGGGTGGGGGGCCCTCCTCAAGGGCATATCTGGGAATGAATAAGCAGATCAGTCTGCCATTTTGCAGCGTATGATGAATGCAAACAGCAAAGGTGAACCTCTCATAGATTCCTGAGCCACACGGATAACCGTGTTTCATTTGTGACTTCAGAATGCTGATCTTTCCTGTCACGCCGGCTCCTCATCAGCGAGCAATATCGCCGGGACAGTTTAGCTAGACCCCTGTGTGACCTTTTTTTTACAGCTCTCTGGAATTGATACCTATAAAGTTAATGCATCCTTCTCGCCTGGGACGAAAAAAGAAGGCTTGTGCGTGGTTTCTGGGTCGAGTTGAAAGCACAGCGTGGGGAAGTGGTGGGGGGTGGAGAGGTGTTGGGGGGGCTTTAAAAAATAGATTTTAAGTCTGTCCAGTGATGATAAGCAGAAAAATCCCTTAGCACTGATGTAGCCATTGTTTTCCCATGGCGGAAGTAGAGATTGTTAACCTGCAGGCAATGCTTCCTCAAGGATTTTATAGCTCACAGTAAGAAATGATTCAGCGCTTAGTCTTTATTTTAACACATCTTGAGGTTATTGAACTTCACATAACTGGGCAGGAAAAAACACCCTTTTTTTACAGAGATATACCATTACATGTATTAGAGCCAGCATTGGTCAAATACAGTACATGGCAAAATGGATGTGGACCAGTAATCAATAACAACTTCTGATTTTGGAACACCAGAAGGATGTGAGGATTTGATGAAGATTTGACTTTAGAGTTTTGACTAAAATGTATATTTGCTTAAGTCTTATTTTAGTAATTTGATTAATGTTAGTCTATTTTTAGTCAATGGAAACCAAAAATATTTTAGTCAAGTTGTAGTCCATTTAAAATATTTGCCAGTATTTTTAAAGCTTTTAAAGCATTATTCTTTACTAAATTTCATAAACAATAGCCTAAAAATAATTGTGCATTTAAAAAAACATTAACCTCCAAAATAATAAAAGGAATATGCCTTTTTTTTTTCTTTCAATGAATTTTGTATGTATTTAACATGAGGGATTTAAGTTCAAAATGCAGAGCTGATTGCAAACTGAGAGAGAGTTTCAAGAGTTTCAACTCTATGAATCATTGGCCAACATTTCATAGGAGTGACTCCCACAGGCTTGAAGGATCAATTCTTTAGGGGTTGACTTCTCATCACTATTCAACCCAGCAGCTCTCATGGCCCTCACAACAGTTAAACTGAGCATTTTCCTGTTTATATTTCTTTGCAGTTGTCTGTTTACGAATCAGAAAGAATAGGTCATTTATCAGTTTTTCACATTTTTTGCTTGTTTTTGTTGATGAACGGTACAAAACATGTCATAGTTCTGGTCAGAAAATGATTATTTTTAATTAGTTTGGAACTAATATTCATTTTGAAGAATAGATCAATATATTATTATTTTATTATTGATAAAAAGAATATTATTTTGGTCATAATTTTGTTAACACTGATTTGATGGCACTCAGATTATTTGTTCTGGACCAGGAAAGCTACTGATATCAGTGGTTGGATGTTGCACAGCAGAGAATTTATTTCAGGCCAGTGCTTGGGGGTGGATTTGTACCCCTTTAGCTGCTGCTTCACCTTAAGCATCCTGCCTTAACTCAGGGACATGTGCGGCTGCTTCAGAGAATCCTAGGTTCTCTGATTATAAGTAGTGTCCACAAACACACTTCAGGTAGTCTTTCTCAAGGATACAGTATTGATACCAGTGTTAGGCACAGAACATTTTGTGAGAGAGCACTGTTTCTTTTCTAAGTCATCGCTGGACTGTTGGCGATAAGCAGCTGCTCTTTTTTTTAATAAATGGTCCTGAGAAGGAGTCCATCTCCCTTTTCCAACTTGTCTGGCAGCAGAAAATCATGCGAATGTGTTGGAGGCAGATTCTGGGCCGTTCTGAAGAGCGTAGCCTACTGCATGTTAAAGCAAATCTTAATGGATCTTATTGATCTTAATTACTACGAGTATCTTCTCATCGGTACAGTCTTGACAGTAACTGGCACTGCATATAGGAGTTGATAAAACTATAACAGACAGCCAAAAGCAATCTAGCCTCTCTGAATAAAGGCCCAGAGATAACTCAGGGCTTGGCAGCCGGACTCGTATCCTCTCCTCCTCGTATCCCACAATCCCGCACTGAGGCGGGCTTCAAAAGCGAATCGGCCCGTCCCCTCTAATTACTTTCACAGGAAGATTAGTCGAGGTCATCTCCACTTTTTTGTCCCCTTCCAATTATTACTAATCTCATCCATTGGTGCAATCGCACAATCAGACCCAGAGGACCAGAAGACCATGCAGAGACAGTGATTGGACATCTTGGGAAATTCATTAAGAAATGAAGAAAATGGGTTGGGGAGAGATGTGGGTGTGGGGTTGTTATTTCGAGAAGTAAATTTTCATGAATGGTCTGTGAGAAGTAACACTATACATTGTGTTCCTCCTGAAGTCAGAGGTGTTCATAGGAAATGCTCTCCGCTTTGCTATTTGTTTCATATTGCAGTACTGCTATAAGAATTTGATTGATTGCATCTAGCTCCTCAAGCTTAAGGTATACTGAATGATTAAGATCACAAGCACATCTCCTACTCATCTGGCAAGAGAATATGCAGCTTCACTGCTCCACAACCTAAACCTGGGGGATTTATACCCCCCAAGCCAGCACTTAACATTGACCATGGTGAACTTACAGGCTGGTCTCAGTGTGAATTCATACATATCTGACTAAAAGACTAATTGGCACTTGTAAATGTGTGCTATTTGCGCTATTACTGCTGTCAGGAGCTCAGAGAATTTCAGCATGGTACAGCTATAGAATGTGCGATATGTAAATATTCCACCGTGAAATGTCTGAGGTTTTATAACAAAGTGCAAATGAGAACAACAGCAACTCAGTCACAAAGGTATAGGCCACATAAAATGACGGAGTGGATACTGAGGCGCAAAGTGCACAGAAGTCGCCAACTTTCTGCGGAGTCAATTGCCAGCTCAAGAAAAGTTCGTAGAGAGCTTCAGGGAATGGGTTTCCAAGGTTGAGCAGCTGCATCCAAGACTTTCAACACCAAATGCAATTCATTTGTGTAAGGCATGCCGCCACTGGACAAACAGTGTAGATGTATTCTCTGAAGTGATGAAATAGGCTTCTCTATCTGGCAAAAGGGGAGGAGGGATTAGGGATTCTGGTGTGGGGTTGTTTTTCAGGCTCAGCCCCTGAACACCTTAATGCTTCAACACACCAAAATATATTTTGGAAAATTTCATGCTTCCAACTTTGTGAGAACATTTTGGGTATGTCCCCTTCCTGTTCCAGCAGGACTGTGCACCAGTGCACAAAGCAAGGTTCATAAAAACAGGGAAAAGGCATTCATTCTCGATCAAAATCAGTGTCACAAAATACGCTTCTGGAAGTATGGTCAAAAATTCCCATACACTCCTTAACCTTGTGGAAAGCCTTTCCAGAATAGTTGAAGCTGTTACAGCTGCAAAGGGTGGGCTGACATCATTAGAAATCCCATGGATTAAGAATGGGATGTCACTTAAGTGCTTATGCATGCAAAGGCAGACGAGTGAAAACGTTCGGCAATATGTGGATGTTCTATGAAATATCATGCTTTAAATCTCACATCAAACATAAACCTAACAAAAATTAAACAGTTAACTGTTAACGGTAAACTTAAGAAGTTTAGAAACGGCAGCATTATGTGCTTGTGTAATCACCAACAGAATATGTTGGCATTTTTGTAGCTCTTCTTTATGTAAATAATAATGTTTGGGTGTGTTTAGTGAAATAGTGCCACCAGTGGACGGCAGCTTGCTTAGTGAATGTAAAATAAACTACTAATTGAATCAAATTGTGCAAATGTCTGAAATGCTTGGTTTACTAAGATATACTCATTTAGGAGACCAGCATTTCTGTGTGTATGTGCATCTTCAAGCAGCTGTATTCCCAAAGGTTCCTCTACAAGCTTTTGGACATATATTGTGCAGTGTACTAATCTAAGACTTAAAACTTTATTAAAATTCCTGCTACCAGGATGTGGGCAGTGTCAAGGCGCAGATGGGCTGGAAGGCCCAGTGTGAGGAAAGTGCGAGAGGCTGACTGCTGCCGTTGCCTGTGGCTCAAAGCGTTCGTGTAATGTCACAATGTACGAAGCTGAATAATTCATAAGCTACCCTAGTAAATTCAATTACAGGGAAGTGGCTCACAAACAGAGGTGGAGGTGATTCTGCAGCAGAGCTTTTGCATAGGCAGTCAAGGCTGAGACGGACAACATATTTCATTCTGCATACTCAGGAAGCAGGAATACACTCTCTCTCTCACACACACACACTTCTTTCTCTGTCTCTTTTTCTGTCACACACACACAAATGTGCGCACACATAATTTCACTGCATTTCCAGAATAACTTTTATCGAGTAAAACCACCTTGGCTCTACACATACCATATTCACAATGCAACACTCTTAAGGCCAAGTTATACTTCTGCATGGAATCTATACTGTAAGCAATGCTTAGGGTCCCATGTAGCCATGAACTATACTCTACACACTATGCTGTATCCTGATGCACCTACAGCTTTTCTGTATTGGCTCCTCAGCCAAGTGCAAGTACCAAGTATCCGAACCTGCAGTTCCTCTCATACTGGACTGGTTGACTATTGGAGCAAAACTATCTATTGGAGCTCAAGTTCCCTGTTAGTGGGCGAACAATCCAAAGCTTGGCAAATTCTGCTGTGCAATGATAGGAAGAGCCGACATCGAAGGATTAAACAGTGGCGTCGCTATGAATTCCTGTGTTATTCCCAGTTATTCCTGTGGTAACTTTTAAGCGGGAGATGTTGGAAAACCTGAAAAGCTGACAGAAGGAAAGCTCACTTCAGAGGCTGCAAGCAACAGCAAATTCCTGGCCAGAGATTTCCTCAGACATTGGTCTGATGTCACAAGGAAATAAAAGTTGGAACAACTTATGGGAAAATATTGTGAGGAGCAGGAACCTGCATTTGTTTCTTTCCTGGCACCGCATGTATACTACGCTCTGTTCCTAATAGAGCCCTACTCCCTACGTAGTGCACTTTATTTGTTATAAAGCTAATGCTATATTGTGAACACCATGAGGTGAAGGAAGATAGCTTTGCAGTGTATTTTTACTTCAAAACAATATGCAATGGTTTGTAGACAATCTTCCTAATTAGTGAATCCGGAGTTTGGGTCATTGCTGACTGGCTCTAAGGCTATATTTGAGCTCATATCTAAACTTCCAGATCACCATAACCAATTTATCTAAGGTTAGCAATCACTGTACACCTAACTGACACACCTGTCCTATTGAATGAATACTGCTGCTTATAGAAGCTTCAGATCTTCATGCTCAGTGCCAAGCTTTGACTAGAGTGGTCTAAATCCCAATGTATTAGGTTTTGGTTCTCTGGAGTGATTGAGCAACATCCACCCTCTCTGAGATGATGTAGAGAGGTGTTTTTTGATCCATTCTAGCTGAACCACTTGGGTAACATCAGAACCTGTCAGTGGGGGACCACTACTCTGCTTGCACTGCCACAGATCCAGGCCTCCAGACTCTGAGGAATGTTCAGAAACTCAAACGAGACTCCTCTGGTGAGGAGAATCTCCAGCATAGTGGAAGGGGGCAGCCTTGCCCTTAAGCGAATGGCACCTTGTACTCTATGGATCCTGAATGTGCAATTCTGAGAGATAATCTTCCATTTCCAGAGGTGGTATATGATCTGGTTTAACCCAGCATCATGGCTCAATGCTCTACTAACTGGACAAACCTGCATACCACCCCTGGCGATTTGATGGTTGTCTTTTGAGTTTGTGTGTTCAGGTTCCTCAGGGTCCAAAGCATTCCCTCACTTAAAGGTAAGGCTTCCCTGTTGTTCCTGTTTGGAGATATTCCTGTCTGGGTGTTCCCCTCATTAATGTTTCTACGTTTCAGACTCCAGAGTCTTGTAGGTAAAGTCTGCAGTAGCACCCAGAAGTTAAATCCAATCAAATCCCTGCGGCAATCAAATCCCTTGATTTCAGAACAAACAGGTATCCCCCCAGCTGTTGACCATACAGGATATTTAATGCCACTTGAATGTGCCCAGCATTCCAGACATAAACCAAGTTACAACTGTATTCTTAAACCCTGTGTCCACTCTGGTAGACACCTTGTTGGTCCACCTTGTAGATGTAAAGTCAGAGAGAGTAGCTCATCTGTCGCTGCACTGTTTGTGTTGGCCGTCCACCTTAACGCTGTTGCCGGAGATTTTGGGTCAGTGGACAATTCTCTATCTAGCAGTGATGCAGAGTGCTTTAAAAACATGAGCAATGCTGCTGTGTCTGATCCTGTGTCTGATTTTCTTGCTTTGTGCACACAGTTGGACTCAAGACCTCCTCAGTTACATCGCAATGTGGTATAGCAGCAAAGAAAAGCATGCGAGTGTTTATTATGACCATCCACGTCCGCGTGGACAGAAGCAATTATTCCCTCAAGCCAGGTCCTGCTGAGTAGCAATGGTCACAGCCACAGCCTTAAATCGCACAGCTTTCTCTTATCGCTTTAGTCACGTTTCAAGGTTGGTCGGCGTCTTGCGATGTCAATAAAGGGGATGTATTACTTTTTTGCCTCTATAAACTCCAGCTTTCTGATAAGGAAAAGTAAGAATAGGATATAATAAGAATCACACTGGAATAAACACCCTCAGAGCCTAGTAATACAGTATTAGTAGCACACATTATGCAAATGGTGCACATTGGCGGAGGGGTCTTGGTAAAGGAGCGTCGCATATTGACTCCATAGTAGAATGGTGTGTTATGACAGGAAATAAATTAGGATGCAGAATAAGAGCACAAGGGCTGCAATATTTACAGCCTCCACACTCGGTGCCTGTAGTGCCTGGTGTTACCATGGAGGCATTAATGTTGTTATGCAATGTGCAAGTCCTATGGACTCCATCCGGCAGCTAGGGAGTAGTAATTAGGGACAGTATTTTGCCAGAGGACAGTTCTCTGCATGGTCAAGGACCTATTTAAGACACGAGACAGAATGTTTATCTCAGCTCAGACACACACAAACGCACACACATGCAAAAACACAACTAGATAACATGAATCCATCATCTCCCCCCCAGGTATAGAATGCTGTTAAATTTATCTACTGCTATTGACTATATTTTAACACCAGCGAAACAACCCAATGGACATTATGCTAAACACCTCTCTAGACAGCCAAAATGCAGAATCATGCAATATTTTCTCTCTCTCCTCACTCACGCATATGCTCGCACGCCCCCCTGCTTTGTGGTACTCTTCTCTGTGAAATAAGGAGCCGACAAAGATGGTAATTTTCATTATCAGTGGCGACGTGATGGTCGCAGCCCTCCGCTGAGTGTCACTGGAAATAAAGGACCTAATGAGTGACACAAATTGAATGTTGTTCTCCCTGTCCGGGAAGGTTGAGAGAAATTGAGGCAAACCTAATGAGTAGTCTATTCCCTGCGGCGTCACCTGACATCAATGACTGGTGACAGGCCCCAGTGGCCGGCGGAGGCCAGTGGAGGCCAGGGAAGGGACACCTCGGTCCGGGCTCTTCCCAGCTCTCTGTGATGTGATCCACCCTGCCATGGGCCATCTGTGCCTGGTGGAGGCTTTAGTGCCACTCGCCTGCCACCCACTCCCTTAGTCACTTATAGAGACATGTGTTTAAGCCCTCTAATGAACCGTTTGTTAGGTCTCGGTCAAAATGAGGTTCAGAACTGGGGACTTTGGGGAATTTCAGACTGGTACTTGCCAAGATACTTCAGCATTTATACATCATTGTGCTCCAAAATAATAAATTTTTAGGTGAAGGAAAGATCCTTTTTAACTTTCAATGTAAAAATATTTAATTCAAAGTCATTTTTGGAGCATTTCTATTGGTCAATTCATCATGATGATGACATGGGTGGGATTAAACCCCATTAGCTTGTGTGTAGCATCAATGGTAAAGTCTTGATACAAGGGTCTTGCCGTGTCAGTGCACTTCTCATACCTACAATATCTCTGTTATATTGCATAGATCTCTTAGACAGGATGGTTACACACCCCACACACCCTCCAGAACAAGCCTCATAAACTGGAGGTTCCTGCTCCTCTCCCATGGAGCCTTGTGAATGTCCCAGAATGTACCACATGCATGCCCACAAGCTAACTGCCACACTCCTTTATTAACACTGCCCTTAGTGCACTCACAACATAACATTAGAAACTACTGCTTATGTATTACAACTCTGCATCCATACTGCTCTTTGTTTATATACTGCTCTTTTATTTTACACATTTGTATTTTGTTTATTTACTTCTCTTTAATTTTACACTACACACAATTCTTATGTTTTATACTGCTCTCAGTTTATACACTGCTCTTTGATTGTTGTTCTCCGATGTTGCCAAGAAGGATGGTTTCTTCTTTTGGGGCTTGGTTCCTCTCAAAGTTCCTTCCTTAGTCTCTGACGGATGTTTTTTTTCTTCCCATAGTTGCCTCAGCAGTGCTCAGTTGGGGCTAGGACCCAGATGTCTGTGAAGCTATGTGCGTGACAGCACCAGCTTTATAAGAAAAAATGGAACTGAATTGAAATGAATGGCCGTTTTGTTTACTTTTCTCATTAGTTAATGGGATCTTTTAATGCAGGCCTTTTTCCCTTTTTTAAAAAAAGATGAACAGCTTTAATGAAGAAGAATATTTGTAGATTATTTATTGTCAAAAGGTACCGATATGGGCAGGTAAATGAATTTTGGTTGAATAAATAAGTGCTTAATGACAGATGACACTGCAATTACAGCTGAAGCAGAAGCAGAATTTGTTCATTCATTTATTTGTCTTCTTTAACTGCTTAATGCTATTCAGGGTCCAGAGCCTTTTACACAGTCAGTCCACTGGCCAACATCTCAACAAACATGAATATGTGTTCACCTTTCATTTCTACTTCCACACATTTCTACACCCACACCCTCCACTATTCTGTTATAAATCCAAAGAATCACTTGGGAACATGAACAGGTCACCCTCAGCACAACTTAGCATTGTAAATAAATCGTCTCCATGCATATGCTCCTGACATACACGCCATAGTCTCCAAAGACCATCAAGCTAACATCCAACACTAGCCAAACAAATGAATACACACCTGCTTGTGTGTGAATGAACTAATGCAGATACAGACTGTGGCACACGGGAGCTATAGAAATGTAAATATTTGCAGATTTGTTTTTCTTAGCTGTTGTTTACATGGTTGGGGAAATGAGGGCAGTGTGATGGTCTCCGCTTGCATCTTAGAGAATTGCAAAGTGGGTACAAATGTGTGCAAAAGTCATCCCATGTTTGTAGATTTATCATAGAAATATAGGTTATATATAGATACTCCTATATAGAAGATAAAATTATATATTGATTTCTTACAAATTATTCTATATTTATTTCACAATTCTCTTATTTAAAATATTTTTAAAAATTACATATTCAAAATGGTGTTTTAATACTTGCATAGATTACATTTTATATTTCTTTGTTTTCGCATGTTTGAACATTTTAATTTAAATCCTAAATAATAAATATGAGTAAATATATGACTCAATGTACACACATTTATTTACTAAATTTTATGTAAATGTCAAATGCTGCAAAATCTTTGCAGCATTTGACATTGGGTTTGTGTGTCCTGGGTTCAGTTCTCACCTCAGATCTCTGTCTGTGAGGTGTGTCCTCCCTGTGTCAGCGTGGGTTACCTCCAGATGTTCTGGATTTCACCTACAGTCCAAAAATCCGCACTGGACTTGTGCCTAATTCCAGGTGAGTTTCAGCTCACAACTGATGTGTGGTGACTATGTACTTCACAGATTGGCTGCGGTTGCATCACCAGGTGGGTGCTACACACTGCCAGTGGGCACCTCGAGGAAAGCCATGCCAGCACAGGGAGATGGTATATGTCATATACATGTATGTGTGTTGTAATGTAATTTATTATTAAATATAAAAAAAAAGTCAAGCTCTTAAAAATTTATTTTGGGTTCTTTTTTGGAACTTTGGCCAAAAAGCCAGGTGAAACTGGACAAAGGAGGGGATAAGGGGAGGTCTAGGCACTTGGGTGTGATGCTGTAAAAAAGGGTGGCGCTCAGGTGTCTGCATAAAGTTTTTAATTAAAAGTGAGCACTGCTTCTCGGGAGAGTCAGGAACAGAGGAGAGACAATCGTCATACATCCGCAGCCTGGCAGGCAGAGAGGAGGTGCTGATGGGGAAAGCATCGATTCAAACACACACACATACACACCAGCTTTCTCTCACTCCCACCATCCTCGGCTTCCATCTAATTTAATGCGCCACACTTTGCCTGCGAGCGCGCTCTCCTTATCTGATTCATTGAGCCATTTAAACGAGAAATTAAATTATATTCTTCAATACGCTCGTTTCCCGAAGAAGAAGAAGATGTGGGGAAAAAAGTGTGAGGCGCAAGAGCATTTATTAGAAGCAGACACTTCCCTTTCCCCAACTTTCTCCTGATTCATGGGCCGCTGTCTTTGATAAAAAGCAAATACACAACAAAAATACTTGGTCCTCCACTTGGAGCTCCCTTACGTTCCCCCACTGCTGACTGCAGTGGTGATGGAGTTTGCCCCCTTCTGTTCTGGGAAGACTTTATACTAGATCTTAAAACATCGCTGTGAGGATTTACTTGCAGTCAGCCCTAACATCATTGGTGAAGTCAGCTCCTGATGTTGGATTCACACAGACCACTTCAGTTCATCCCACAAACACCACCGATAAGGAACCCTGTGACATTATGTACGTCCCAGCTTCAAGACTTATTATTATAACTCTCCTTTCCACCTTAAGAGCTGCAGCAGTTACTGGCTTTTACCAACTTTCCATTTCAACGTACATTAGGCAGATAATGACAGTGACAGTTCGATATCAGCAGAACTTTTCTCTCCACCTTAAATGGTGCAACAGATGCTTACTGGCACCTGCAAATATTTCCATTCCACCTTAAATTGAGCTGAAATTAGTGTAGTCTTAGTAGAACCCTCTATTCCACCTTAAACTTTTTATTTATTATTATATTATGGGAAGATAGCATTCAAAGCCTTCCTCAACTGGAGCAGATGTTATAATGTGTTCCTGGTAGAATGATCCATTTGCCTTAAATGCTGCACTCCTTAAGGTGGAATGGAATATTCTACAGCAGCCACAGTAATTTCAGCTCCGTTTAAAGTATTTCAGAAAGTTTAGTAGGTGTCAGAATGTAGATTCTGCCCCACTGAAGTTGAAATGAAGAGTTAGTTATTAAATGTCAGTAACTGCTTTGCTGTTTAAGGTGGAAAGGAGAGTTCTAATAAAATAAAATAAAAGAGCAGATGTGGTTTGAGAGAAGGAAAATAATGAGATATTCATTGCTTTCAGGCTGTAAAAACATGGCTCTCTGAGCTCTGAGAGGGGACAGGTCTGTCTCGGCCTCTGGTCTCTACTGCACAGACTCATGCGGACATTTTGGGTGCATTTCTATGGAATGAAATTGAATGGAGGCACACTGTCCATGTTTCTACAGCCATTGTTACAGATAATCCTGAGAACCCAGAGAAAGTAGGCTTCACAACTCTTCTGTCAAAACCTGGCATTGATCTTCAAAAACCTCCAGTAAGAAGGGTACTCGACTGGTCATTTTCTCTTCTGTAGCATTCGGGGTAATGTGAGCAGAGGCTCATATTACAGATTCAGTAAGGGTCAGGGGTCTATAGTGGTGTGAGTGTGGTTGTAAATCACACTGGTGTGGGTGTGTGTGTGCATAGCAGATGTACAGTCCAGGAGCTTCTGGTTGTTGATATGTGGGTTAGAGACGGTGGGGTTGACTCCTGTGTGCCTAACTGCCCTCTTTACAGCCACCCGCGTGAAAGCGTTTTTCATAGCTGAGCTTGTAAAAGCCGTGCTGCACTCGAGCAGGTCGGCAGTGACTGCAGCTAAACTCACCACTCATTCACTGCAACATGTCAATCACTGCAGACACAACTGAAGCCTCCTTTAAACCTAACCCCTGAGAAGACGGCCGCTGTAAAATCACTGTCAGTTGAACAGCTTTACATATTGAGCCTTTAATTATTTGAACCCTGTGCCTGCAATTTGCGATATGGCTTCGTATCCTTTAGAGTTACCTTTTATGGCATTTGATGAACACTATTATCCAGAGTGACTTATAACTGTAGTCACATTACAAATGGAGGCAAAGGTTAGGAGTCTTGCCCGAGGACCCTTATTGCTTTTCTGCGTAGTAGGCAGTGTTATGTTAATATTCCCACAGTTCTCCACCAACTGCCAATCCCCATCACTCAGGAAAGGGTTAACTTGGAGAGTGTTTTTTTTCTTTTAATACATGAGGAAAACATCTGAAGATCAACACTGATGCAATATTTTGAACAATCCTAGGATTTGTTTCTGTTCTAGGGATCCCATTGCATTCTATGCCTCCCACGCTGCTTTCCAAAAACAGTTGAGAAGAAGCAAAAAATAAAAATAAATAAGAGAGAGTGAGAGGGAGAGGTAAGAATTTTAAAACATTGCTCTTTTTCTGTCCTCCATCTTGCTATGTGTGCCACCTCATACATAATGGATGCAGCTTCTGGCTTTAAAAGAGAAGCAGCAACTCTGCGATGTACGACAGACGTGTTGCAGTATGTTGCAGTCATACCTGAGGCACACTCGACACCACAGGACTGCAGACTGACCCTGCTCTTAAAAAACAGCTCTAAATAAAGGTTCTTTGGGGTAAATTTGGATCTCAAGAATTTCCTCTAATAGATAAGAACAGGGGTTTTCAACCTGGGAGTTGTGGGATGTGGATTTTAAAGTTGAAACACTCAACAGATCATAATATTACAGTGTCTCTGCATTTATCTCCCACTAGACTCTGGCCAATAGCATCACTGTTACTGCCTTAATTTGGAAGAATTGTTAAAGGAACACTAAGATTTGGCTTTTTTTTGCTCCTGGGGCTTAGCCTACGCTCTCAGTAAAAAAGTGATGGTAGAGGTACATTTAATGGTCACTAAAGGTACTCATATGTATCTTCAAAGGTTTTAAAGTCCAGGTTTGTCCCCCAAAAGATTCTGTGACATACCTTCCTCCAAAAGGTACATAGTGAAGTTTCTGCAGTACTGAGCCCATCCTAGCAACGACAGAGGCCCTTTTCTCCCTATTACAGGCCAGTGAAGCATCACAACAACTTTGTGATGATCTAATAATATTATGTATTGTCCCTTTAAGACGAGTGTGTAGTGGAAAAAATATAAACAACTGCTGCTGGTGATTGGCTCCAGAGAATGTGATTACAGCAGGTTCACATCAGAGTAATATAAACATATTACATGTATAATAATATAAACATGTGGAAATCCATCCATCCATCCATTATCTGTACCGCTTATCCAATTTAGGGTCGCGGGGGGTCCAGAGCCTACCTGGAATCATCGGGCGCAAGGCGGGAATACACCCTGGAGGGGACGCCAGTCCTTCACAGGGCAACACAGACACACACATTCACTCACACACTCACACCTACGGACACTTTCGAGTCACCAATCCACATGTGGAAATGTTTTTTGGAAACTTTAAGAAAACGTTTGAGTGTCATGTCGTGCTGAACACAGCCTTTTCCTGATTTTATTTCACGTTTCAAAACAAAAACATACACAACCAAATTCTGGTTCTCCAGTCTTTTACACAGCGCACCACCGAGAACAATACAGCACACCACAAATGACCCTTTCAGATCCACTATGTGATAACATTTTGAGGCTCTGAGTTCTTTCTGGACATAGTGGTGACATAGTGGTGGTTGTATATTACTGTGTGTTGTGCAGGAATGAATGAATGGATCAGACACAGCAAGGCTACTGGAGTTTTTACACCCCTCTGTGTCAGAGGTACAGATAAAAACTAGTTCACTGATATATAATCATTACAAATAATACTCACATCATTCACTTGGTTTTGAGGCCACAATGGTGGCCCTACAGCAAGTAAATACAGCTGAACTCAGCCTTGAAGGCTTTTCAAGGCTATATCAAGTTTAATATCCATACAACTATAAATCTATACACGAAAAGGAGCCTGTCCCCATATGACTCCATGTGCTGTCTCTACTACAGAACAGCATCCAGATCTATTTGGATCAGTGTCACTCACTGAATGCCACACTTGTGTGTATGTGTGTAGACGTCCGGGTTAATAAATCACAAGCGTAGGACATAAGGATGGACAGGGTCCTATAGGCAAAGTAGGGGAGGGGATATATGTGGGGCTCTGGCAACATTGCCTATGTGATTATACATAAGGTCTGCTTTACTAGCACATGGACTCGCTCACCCACAAGACTGGAAGGCATCATGCATATGAATGGCAGTGCTCCTAGAGGAGTGTGTGTTTGTGTGTGTGTCTGTGTTTGTATGTGTACTTGGGGATGGGGTGGTTCAAGAGAGATATCTGTGTCTTTGCGCTTGCCGAAGGGGGAGTGGGAAGGCTTGCCTCTGAGCTATGCCGCTCCTCCATTTTAGGCAAAGTGCTCACTCTTAAAAGAGCAAGAGGGTGGAACAAATTGCGGCAAACATTGGGCACATGAGGGAATGGGCGGCAAAAGTGTGTGTGTGAGAGAGACAGAGTACATGCATTTGGTAATAGCTCTGTATTCTGCATTAATAATGAATCATAATTACACTGTAATAAATTAGATAATAACATTATAACAAGTTTGTAATGTATAAAAGGCTTATGGTGGCACTGCTATTAGTGTAGAGTTGTGGGTTCAGTCCCCACCTTGGGTCACTGTCTGTGAGGACTTTGGTGTGCTCTCCCTGTGTCTCAGTTGGCTTCCTCCCACAGTCCAAAAACATAGGTGCGAGTGCGTGAGTGACAGGACGAGTGTGTGATGCTTTGGTCTAATTGCTTCCGGGAAGGTTCTGGACCCACCACGGTTGGGAGTCATTTTCTAAGATCTTGTGAACATAGGATTCATAAGAAATGTTTACTAGAAGGTGCTATTCTCTGCCCTCTCTGTTATCTCAGGGTTGGTCCTGCCTGTGTTGTAAACTCTTGTGTGTAGCTCATGTCCCTGATAAAGGGAGCAAGAGCGAGACCCGCCTAAATATCCCATTAGCATGCTTAGTTTAAAATATGCAGAGAGGAAAATGCTAATGCAGCGCTTAGGCAGAGAGACAACAACTAGATTCATGACTACAAATCAGCTCCTCCTGTAAGTAACACAGAGGTAACATTTCTGCAAGGATTTTATAGCATTTAGTTTGAAGAGCATTGGCGAGGTCAGGTTGTGATGCTTTGACTGGTTCTGGGTTGCATTTAAGTAACACTTGGTTTTATTACCTTAAAAATCATTGTGATGCTTCACTGATCTGTGATAGAAATAAAATTAAGTCTCAGTTTTTGGAACTCCAGGTTCAGCATTGCAGGAACTGCACTTTGTAACTTGGAGCAGGGTAGGACACAATCATGTTTCAATGGTATGACAAGCTTTAAAGCATTTCTTTTGTTTAGGTTCTGCACACAGGACCCAACACTGTAGCCTGTAGCACATCTCCCTAGAAATGGAACTATGGTCACGTTGACACAGAACACAACTGTGATTGGTCCACAATGGAAGTCTGGAAATATACACTATTCTCCTCACTAAAAGACAGCAGAAAATTCATGGCAAGTGATTTCCTCAGAAATTAGTTTGGAAGTCAACTGAAAAATGAATAAAAGGTTAGAACAATTAAAAAAATAGTTATAAAAAGTATCTGTGTATGTCCTTGCTCTGCAGATAAATTATATTCTGTTCCAGTTAGCCCCCCAAGTCCATAAATAATACACTCAACAGATTAGAAAACAAGTAAACTAATACTATTACACCACTACGCACTACATAGGGTGGAGGAAGATATTGGTGATTCAGCCCTAGTGGTTTGGCAGTGTAACTGCAGTGATGCAGACAAACCAATGCACAAGCGTTAACGCTCACAACGAAGTAGGGCACTTTCACAGGTTTCACAGCATAGGCTCTGCTTCGAATCAGTGCAGGAGCATAAACCAGCCGTTACTTGCACTTTACTTGGTCTAAACAGCACAAAAGCAGCACTCTTCCAAGTGACACAGGAGCCTTGGATGCACTCAACAGCAAAGGCATAAAACTTAATGAAGCAAAAAATAGCACTGAAGTATCAATACGTAGTGCTAAAAAGCAATTTATTGCCTCTTTAAGAATCACATCAGCCGAGTTAAACATTTGGCTAGTACGATGAGTCAGATGTTTACCAGGGCAGCTTGAAATTGTTCTTTAAAGGCGTACAAAAGACTAGGCTGTCTTCCTATATCCAAGCAAAACATTATGTACAGAGGAAGAGGGGGCGGGGTTTGGATACAGCCATCCTCCTTTAAATGTACAGCGTCCCTTTCTGGCATGGCTCAGTGCTCTTCCCGTGCGATTTAACATTTATGGAGTAGAGGCCCTTTGGCCTTTTGTGTTCTCGGAGCCCTGGAAAGTAGTCAAATGTCCGTTTGCATAATAGCTGATCTGAAGATGGAGACGAACATGAGTGACAGCTCTGACATTTCGGTGGAGAGAAAGAAATACAGCAAGGAAGATAGAGTGAGCCCATTGGTTCCCCTCCCTCCCTTTGAGTACTGGAGACGAAAATTTGCATTTAATTGAATGATATGTTCATATGGAAGACCAGACCCTCTCCTCCTCCTCGTCCTCCTCTTTCCATGCAGAGAACCCTCTCCAAGCACGCCGCATAAATCTCCACTGGTTAACGCAGGCAGGTGGTACAGGGAATTACACGCACTCGCAGGCAGGCAGCACTTGTGCATCTCAGGCTTTCGGCTGCAAGCAAGCTGCTTAGCGCAACAGCTGACGAGCCTAAATGGAGTCAAACGAGGCTTCAGGTTTGGCCGACAGGCCAATTACATGCTTGCCAAATGACAGCAATCAAAACTGTGATAAAAAGCAATTGAAGGGCTTAATGGCTTATCAGATCATTTGTTGTGGGGAGTCTTTTAGCGCAGCAACCGGAGTGTATTAGCAAAATGAAGGCTTTCTGCGTCAGCCCTGTAAGTCATCAGCATCGGAGGAAGATGTGACACTTGCGTGAAGGCAGAACTCGGAAGAACTCGGCAGCAGCCTGTAAACTCACGCCTCCACGTGTTGATAAAGGATAAGGAATGTGTTATTATCAGGCCAGGAGTTAAGATACGTGGGCTACGTGGGGCTCTACAGGACCTTGGGGTCTTGGCTTCAAAGTTCTTCAGGTCACTATCTGTGAGGAGTTCACATGTGTTCTCCTTGTGTCTGCTTGGGTTTCCTCCAACTGATCTGGTTTGCTCTCACAACCCAAAAAAAAACAAAATAAAACATGAATTGACTGTGTGTGTGATGACCTGTAATGGCACCCTGTGTTCCTGCCTTGTTCCCAATTCAGCACTAAAGAAATTATACTATGTAAGCTTTGGAGGAGGGTAGGAAATCATGCCATCTCCCTTTCCTTGAACTGGAAAACATATTACAGACAATGAATGAATGAATTTGTTTATTTTAAAAGAACTCTTACACAACAAGCTTAGGCTACATTTAGATATTTAGCTAAAATACTTAAAACTGATTCCTTAAGTGTACTGAATTGTACTAAATAAGACTAATGCCAAATTCTGAGTGGTATCAAGCATTGTCTGAAGTAGTAGAACGTATGTTCTACTAAAAACGTATATGAAAGTGAACGTATATGCGTGCTTCTGACATCTGAGTTTGTGCAACTAATTACCTAAATTTGAGTTCTGCTAATGTGGCCTTCGCCCTTCCAGCTTGGGGGCAACACGTTATTGTGGAAGATGTAGCTGCTGGGTAGAGCTGGCAAGGACTAAAGACCAAGAAATGTCAATTTGTGTGTTGCTCTGGCAAATGAGAGCAGGGCAGAGGCGCAAATGCTTAGCCCTGGACATTATCTTCTCTTGGCCACCATTTCCAAACCATCTGGGTAAGTGTAGGGGAATGGCCAGCTACGATTCACAAAGATAAGTGGAGGCAGCCATGGTATAAGGATGGACAAATGGGATTGGGACCGAAAGGTCATTGGTCGACACTGGGATGGTTCCCTGCTGTTCTGGATGTGTGTGTGTGTGTGTGTGTGTGTGTGTGTGTGTGTGTGTGTGTGTGTGTTCTCACTGCACATAAAGTGCACTAGTGCATGTTTGTGTGCGTGTTCACTGCCACGAATGGGTTAAACGCGTAGGCACATGTTTATTTTACTGCCATGCAATGGCAATAAAAGCACAATCATGTTTTTAAAAGACTTTAAAAAATAGATAAATAAATAAAAAAACAAATGCATGACGAGAAACCAAGTAAGCTACAAAAACAAGCATCCAGCGGATCATAAAGCGAGGCCCATAATCACTTCTCATCCTGACCAAATTGATGGCGCTGTTAAGGGACTCCCTGGCAAAGACGTACCATTACAACCGGGCATCGACATCTCACTCAAATCGATCGGAATCCTACACAGTTGCTGCGTGCTGACAAAAATAACTGTTCATTCCAGCTAACCACCTCTCCAAAAATTACCCTCTTCTGTTAAAGCAGGGCATTAGTACGGCAAGTTCTCAAGCTGCATTCCCACAGCTCAGGCAGATGCTCCTACTGCGTCCCCACAGTTGACACCGCGATCAGTCGAAGTCAGAAAAGTGTGGGGTGTTGTGGGGGCGGTAAAAAGAGAAAGGCACAGAAATTACAGTAGACTCGCTCGGCCAGCCAATTACACAAATGCCATCGATCCCCGTGGCTCTTTTGTGGTAGGAGTCATGGAGGACAGGCTTTTTGGATGGGTATGGATTTTTCTTGCTTCTCTTTTTTTTTTTTTTTTTTCCCTTCCCCCTCTTCCCCCACACCCTTCCAAAAGACGGGATTAGAGACGATAGTAGAAGTCAGGCATGCTGACCCACTGGAGGCCGGCTTGTTACAATGACTGATCAAGTGAGCCAGCGCGAGTCACATTTACGAAGTGAATAGACTGCGTGACTCCATGGGTGTCTGTGGTTAGGGGAGGCTAATAGAGACACAGAAGCACATTCTGTGTGTGCCGTTAGAAGGCTTAATAGAGACACAGATCCAGACCTTGTGTGTGTGTGTGTGTGTGTGTGTGTGTGTGTGCGCGCGCCTGGGAAAGGAATATCTTTTTTAAAGGGCAGGTTTTGTCCTCACTGTCGGAAAACCATGCATGTTTATTTTTTTGCACAAATAGGGGTCTTTTTTAAAAATGGCATACTTAATCAGCCATGCAGGGGACTGGCGCCCCCTCGAGGGTGTGCTTTAACAACTCACACCCAGTGATTCCATGTAGGCTCCGGACCCACCGTGACCCTGAACTGGATAAGCAGTTACAGGCAATGAATGTATGTAATTAATCAGACATGGCAAGTAAGGCTAACTACATAAAGGCTACATTCACACTACAATTAATCAATTCTGATTTTGTGCTCATATTGGATTTGACACATTCATAAATATTAAAGACCTGTATCTGTCTGTAATGTGAAAGAATCTGTCTCTAAAATGGCCCACATTGACAAATACATGCATATTGTATCTGTCACTGATTAAAAACAAAATAATACCATATTTTTGAAGTGATTCATTGTATTTAACATGGATAACATGGAGAAATGGATGTGTGTACCTTATATGTGCATTGCATTTTGCTCAGGACGACAGCAAGCATCTCATCAACTGATTTGCACTAAGAGATTAAGACGTGATCTTAAATGTTTCCCTCCACCCTAAGTAGTGCACAGTGTACATCAGGACATTACCGATTTTACTCTCATGTAGTGCATTCTTTGTCAAATAACAAAACTCTTTATATTCTAAGCTAAGCTTCACATCTTTCAGTCAAGTTAGTGCCCTGTCTGAGTGTTTTAGTTTTATAATCTGTGAAGTGTACTATGTAAGGAATTTGATGCTATGTGTAACAAATTTTGAACATCTCCTCCAATGTTGTTTGGCCACAACATATAGAATTGACAGCTCTAGGTCCATTGTTACAAGTAAAAAAGTGCATGAAATCAAATCTGACCATTATTATTCAAGACGCATGGCCACAATTCCGACACACATCTGATCTAGAACCACATAAAGTAATTAAATCTCATTTTTGTAAAAAAGGTGAACCTGACATGTTTATACAGGCCTGAAGAAAAAAAAATCTAATTTGAGTAACGTCAGCCTGGTAATGTTCACATTACCAACAGATGCAGCCATGGTCTAATTGTAAAAGGACCAGGCCGATTATGGCTAATATTGGCTAGTTGTGAGAGATATATGTGTGTATCCAATGCTGTAGCCATTGCAGCTGTTGCAAATCCAAGCTGATTTCTGAAGTATGCTGGCTAATCTGACACATGATTAATTGACCTTCAGTCCAGTCGCTGAAGGCCAAAGCAAAGAGAGAGCATGATTGACGGTACCTACATGCAATGCCTAGCCAAACAGAACCTCTCTGTCTGGATTAAAATAAGCATACGCTTAAGACCCTTTGATTGGTTAATTACTGAATTGATTAATATGTTTCAGCAGTGTATTATAACAATAACCAATGCAGAAAGTATTTTCTCTTTTCTTTAAAAACCATGTCAGAGCATGTGTCCCATGCTTGTGGAAAATGTTTTAGAAGAGTCAAAATGTTGGCAAAAAAACTAAGGTGTTTGCTGAAATGACTGGAACTGAGTTAGGAACCGTCCAGTGTTTTGCGAAGTTCAGACCACACTTGCAGTGAGCTGAGATGAAGAGGGAGAACTCTCAGTGACTTAGGCTGGAGTTCTGGGTGCCTTCTGAGTCTTGCAGACTCAACCCCCCTTCGCTGAGCTAAGATCAAGCATGTACTGGAGGAGAAGTAAGTGCTGGGTGGTGGAGGATAGTGTCCATAGTGACCGCAGATAACGACCATGTTCAGAGATCACATTAACACCTAATGAGCTCACAGCTATGTTCACTATGTATGCTGTGCTGTGTGATGAAACCTTCCAGTTTTGGGAATCGACAGCCCTGTGGGCATAGATATACCAATAGATTTAAGGCTACTTAGAAACAATAGCTTCCATTTACTCGAAAGCATAAAGATTGGCTTCTGGAGCAATGGGAAGAGGTCATGCAACCCAAGGAGTTCAAACTGACCCTATTCCAGGGCGACGGGTGCATCAAGATAGAAGGGAAGCTCATAATGCTGAGTGTACAAGCTTCCGGAGGTCAAGTCTAAGATCAGCAACGGTTTGTGGCACAGATATGAAGTCAGATTACCTGAAATAACACAATATTCAGGTTATCCCATTAATGGATTTCTTCTTCCCTGAAGGCAGGGGCATATTCCAGGACACCAATGCCAAGATTCATCAAGCTCAAACCGAGGGGTTAGTCTTGAATTGTGCAAGTGATAAAATTATCAGCTACAACTTCTTTCTTACAACAGTCCAATTAACACACAGTCTTAAGAATGATGGTTTTATGAGGGTTCTGATTACAGACAGTGGTCCTATTTAGAACCATGTCTTCTATTTCCCACATATAAAAAATACAAAACTGTTGCTACATGCATTAGGAAGGCTAAGATGAGTGGGCTGGAGATCGCAGCATGACGGTGAAGAGCAGGTCAGCAGCGGTTACCACAGCTGTGGGTGGCCCAGGCTCTGCCCAGCAGGCTGTCATTATTGTTAAGAACTCCTTCATTAAGATATCACAGCAAGGCATATGGTCAGGCATTGTGTCCATGTGGCTCTTACACTCCAAGACTGGTCAACAATGTTCAACCGTTAAATCTGCACTATACAGTTGAATAAAAATCTGGACAAACCAGGGAAAACCGCATTTTGTGGATTGTCTAAGTGAAAATAAGACAGTATATAATAATGTTTGCTAAATTTAATGCACCATTCCTATGTCTTTGCTAATTTTGAAATATTGGAAAAAATAAATTTGAATATTTGATGTTGAATTCAGCAAATGATCTCTGTTACAATATCAAGTTTGACAGATGAGGACAGAATTTTAGCATAATTAGCATATTCCATTCAAAATGAGTATTAATAAGAAACAAGCTTCAGAAATTGGAACATAATTACTGAAATGAGCACCCTAGATATCATAACATTTGTATGTTATGATCCATTGTGAATCATAAATGTATGATCACTAAGTGAGCTCCAGTCCATTGGTGGCGCTGCTTCTCTGAACCTATGCAAAGTGTCTGCTGTGTACCTGAAGAAGAATCATAGATACAGCTCTGTAAACTGCTGCGGGGGAGAGTTACACAAAGAAAACCCTGTTTAAACTTTTGGATCTTGGATCTGGGTTTAGGGATAGGGGGACATGTTAAGGGTGATTTTTCATGCATCAGAAATTCATACGTATATTCACAAATGGTGAACTACATTATATGTATATGTGTGTATTTGTTTATTTATTTATTTGTTAATCCTGAGAATATTTTAAGTGGCAAAGATGATGATGGTGATATGAAAATTCACATTGAAACCAGGCTATTTAATGAGAATTGAGACCCTTAAAAGAGCGCTAAGTAAGATTTGAGTATTGAAATCACCGGACAGAAGGAGGGTTATGGGTGACTTTCTACCCTTCTCTGAAAGTTACAAAGTACATTTTCTGCAGTGCTGAGCCCGGAGTAGCAACAACCGAGGCTCTGTTACCTATATTATATGTCAGTGAATCTTCACAGTGATTCTAAAGCTAAAAATATACATATTGTTTAAATAAGCGTACGGTTGCTTGGGTATAATAATAACTCATTGTAAGAGAGTCAAAAAGACGACTTTACTAGACTATTAGTACAAAAGCAGCTCTCTAAGTAATGAGTAACAGTGAATAGTGAAATGAAAATACCTCAATTTGGAAAATACCCAATATTTAATGTTAAAAATTATTGTAAACAGTTACGCCATCTCCGTGTCTCATATAAACAAGTCTGTTTAGTCTTATCTTGGCCAACTGATCTTTTGGGTTCCATCATTTCTGGTCTAATATATTAACAACATCACTGATAAGATTATTAAAAATGCAATTTAATAAATCTCAATGAACCCTTGTTTGTCCAGATACCACAGGCATGATGCATGAAATGTCCATGAGCTTCTTCAGCACACAGTTGTCCTGCACTCATAAAGCACCTCTGAATGCCTGGGATATTTTTATCTGTGGCATAGCGACTGGCAAATTAGCAGCTGCGTGCGTCCTGAGGGATCTGATGTTAATTTGTGCTAGGATGACATCATGGACTCAGAGGCTAAGAGAGAGGGAGAGGGCTGAGAGAAAGCCATCCTCATTTCAATGAAAGGAGAAACAACACTTCAAGCCATTTGTTATCTCCACCGCTTTAAGTAATAGTCCCAGCAGGATCAGTTAAGTCCAGCGGACACGTCTCCAGCGATGGGCAGAACGCCCATTTAATTCATTTACAATAGACAGGGCTCTGGGCCCACTGTGGCAAACCCAGAACACAGCCAGCACTGCGGCTCCAGAGGGCCAATTCAGCAATGAGCTCCATTTGTATCTTTGTTTTGATATATTTGACTCACTTTCACTTAGGAAGCTAAATGTTCACTAGCTGCTGCAATAAGTCTAGATAGGCCTGATAACTGAGGTTTTATAAGACCAGGAAGACGGACTGAAGTTTATGCAAACATGCAGCAACACAGATACGCTAATTAAAAAAAAAAAAAAAAAAAAAAAAAAAAAAATATATATATATATATATATATAGTACAGTGCAGAAGTCTTAGACACCTAAGATAATATATACTTAAACTAATGCCTTCTCAGTGAGTGTGGTGCTTGTATAAAGTCGTATATAATCACAGTAAATACAAAATAATAATAATAAAAACAAAAAAGAAATATAAGATTATTTTCTATAAAGTAGTAGGTGACGGTGAGTTGTTCAGATTCTCCTTGATTTGCATGAATTTGTTAAATCCACAGCACACATTATTTAAAATAATTATTTATTAACCGCTAAGATTTGGACAAAGTTAAACAACACATTCACACACAGAGGATCACACTGGAGTAATGTGATTGGGTTTATTCTAATGAGGGGGCGTTATTTGTTGATTGTTTGTTTGTTTTTTAGCAAATAAACACTTCCTGCTCAGATACATGGCTTTTTAAATCTCATAATCTCTGGTGTCTAAAACGTTTCCACAGTAATGTACATATCTGAAAAAGATATAACTATTTTAAAGAGGCACATATTATGAAAAGATTACTTTTTAAGTGCTTGTGTACATTATTGTAATTATCTGGAGTCTACCAACTCACATACTGTAAAATAGCACCACCCAGTCAGTTTTTTTGGGGGTCTAAAACATGGGCTAAATAAAGGCTTTCTGGTTTTTGGGCTGAATCTTATATGGAGTGCAGACAACTCCCTGTGTTGTTCCTGGTATGTCCTTGTGTCCTTCCTGAGTCTCTTTAAAGTCTAAAGGCATAGCACATGCTTCTCTTTTGTTCTTGTCTTCTCCCTTGTCTGACAGAGGCCTTAGCCCTACCTTGTCATTAGTATTCCCACCTGTGCCTCCTGTGTGGTCCTGCCCTGTATTTATCTTTCCCAGGTGTTCCTTGTCTGTGGTCCTGTGTATATACAGTCCCTACTCTCACATCGGTTCATGGTTTATGTCAACTTTTGTAAAGTTTTGGTTTACATAGTCCTTGTTCTGCACTTGTTTAAATGCAGATTCTAAGTGTTTGGTTTAGTTTTAGGGGTTATCAGTGCAATGGCGTTCTCTGGAATGATGGAGCTCCAGTCAATACCTCTGTGGTTAGGTGGAGTGATGTGATTCGTAGCCAATAGCAATCATTCAACATTACTAATGTTGTTGTAGGTGAATGCAATCAAATCCTCATAGCCATGACCAACACCTAGTGTAAAATCTTCACACATAGCTTCATTTCAGAAGTTTACACCATGGACAAATGTGTGTTTTCGGTGACTGAACCATGTTCGGATTTTGCTTAACCACATGAAGTACTAGGTGTAAACACACCCAAGACGCACTGTAATTGGATCACTTTAACCACTTTCAGATGTGGTCAAATCAGAGATGGATTATTGATGGTAATTCTGCATCTATAAAAGCAGCCACAGTTCTCACCGTCCAGTCCTCACTTCTGTCTTGTGTCCAAAACATTCTCTGGGCAGTAGTAGCACAGACCACTGGAGAAATTTCAGCAGCTGCCAACCAAACCATCTGCGCTGAAGCAGATGCTTCTTTGTCCATTGTATGCAGTTTCTGTCCATATTTAAAAGAGTACAATACACTGCCAACACCCTGTGAGAAACCTTGTTTACAGTAGGTTTCAGTAAGCAAAACAACATTGTGTGTGTTGGTGTTATTTAAATGTGGGAAAGTACGATTGGATTTCATCTGCTCATGCAGAGGATGCAAATTAGTAAAGTGTAAATAGAATCTGGCCACAGTATGTCTAGTATAGTCCAGATATGAAATCCATTTTAATGTAATGTGTTGTTGCAGTATTCAAAGATCTGTAGCAGCTGCTGCAGATATGATCACATCTGAACCATTAAGTGCACTGAGGGTTGAAGCTAATAATGGCCAATGTGTGCTAACGGCTAATAATCACATTTAATTAGCCTCTGTTGGGTGTCCCCCACATCTTGGCAAGTTGATAAACACACTGGCTCCTGCTTTGACTGATTCCTTCATTAATCTCCCAGCGAAGCACGTTGCCAAACAAAGCTAAGGGCTCAGGAGTTTGTACAAGAGACTTTACTGTAACAAGGGGATGAACTGCGTTGTACATCAATGGAGCAAAAAAACATAAAGCAAAGATAGAAATATGAGCAGTTTGTTGTCACTGAAGAGAAAACATTTAGCCTTTTGCATAGCCATTTACTATATAGTCTTATTAGAAAAAGGTTTTACAATATTATATTTATTACACAAAATATTAACATTCTGCATTATGTCCAAATCAAACTGTGGCTGAATATTTAGCAGCTACCAAATTCCACCAATGAGGAATGTGCTGTTGTGGTCATTTTATTAAAGTCATTGAGGAGATTCAACTGAAAGACTCTTTAACTGAAAGAGCTCTCCAAGCCCTTGTTGCTTTTCTTTGTTTCTAAGTGTGATATTCGCTGAGCACTGCCAAATGTTGTCTCCCAAAGATGGTGAATTTTTAAATATGTATTTGAATGAGAAGGATAGAGTGACAGATTCTGTCATGTCAGTGTACAAAGCATGTGTAGCTACATATCAGGCTAGTGCTGCTATGGATAGTCTGAAGGGTCAAACAAGAAAAACTTTTAAATGTCATTTAAAACGAAAGCTACAATGGGTCATGTTTGAGAAGCACAGGATGTGGCCCATTGTGGAGCATTTTGCTAAACATGAGTGAGTGAGTGACTGAGAAAGTCTTCTTTGCCAGTTCCTTGAAATGCTTCTAAAACACTTAATATGTTGAATACTACAGCCATATTCTATATTCTCATACAAAATACATACTGAATTCTCCAAAAATTGCAATTACAATGTGACCCTAATTTTAATGTAATGTACAAAGCATTGGGTGCTTGACATTGCACCTGGATCCAACTTCCTTTTGAAATATCAACCAAAGGAAGACTGCCTCTCATTATTCCCAGATTATTCCCTGTCAAGTCTCTTTCTTTCTCTCTCTCTCTCGCTGACCCGGCTTTAACCGATTCACATATCAGATGTAAACATTTGATTAAAGTGCGGCTCTGCTAATATTTATCAGTCCGGCCACATTTCATCAGAGATCTGTCTGTGCAATTCAGACGGCTTGTTTTTTATTATTTACTTATTTTTCCCTGCATTTGAGAGCAGATGGAGCATCAGCAATGAGAAAGAGAATGCTTGAGAATGCTGTCTCATGCTGAAGAAAAAGGGCCATAACGCGTAAACAGCCAAGACGTCTGTTCTGTATTAAACAGATTTTAAAACCCATTGGGCAAAGTCTCAGTACATTGTGTTCACAACCTGAAGGTTTTTCACACCCAGACTTTATAGGAGCATTCAGTCCACTGCTGTAAAGGGGACAAATTATAAAACGTCTATAGGTCATATTAATTTGAGGATCTAGAGCCTGCCAACACACAAACTGTGAATGTAGGGGTACTAATTTGAAATATGGAGAAAATAAAAACAGAGAATAATTTATCGAAGTCAATATAGAAAACTGCATTAAAATAATAATTAAAGTGCCACTCACAAGAAGCATCAGGCTGCCATGCAGTCCAACTGGAATGAGCCATTTATTTTTCTTCTCCACAGAGAGGGTCCCCTACCTGGGGCAGCCATTTTTAACATATATGTTTTGAACCATCAGGCCACTAGGTATTGTGTACTAGTATAATAGTTGCACTGAGAATCAGTGGAGAAAATGGAAAAGGACAAAGTCTTCCTTTGCACTGAACTAAATATAATACTGCACTGCTTGTACTATTTACAGACTAAAACAAAGGTGACTCTTACACTAAGCAGATGTTTCTCTAGGGCAGCAATGCGGCACCATTGCAAATTAAGCTTAGCATGGCCTCTGCTATCCATGCCAGATCCTGTTGCTTTAGCTTAGATTCCTTAATTGCAACCTACAGCTCCCTCTCTTTGTACAGCTTAACTACCAGTTGTTCTGTTCCTAAGAACTGTCAAGTCCTCTATACCCAGTATTACAGCCCTAATAATGAGCTTCCTATGGACTTAAAAATAGAGGCAAAAAATGTCATTTGGAGCAATGACACAGAGAGGGGCCATTTTTGGCTCAAGCTACTTTACAATGTATCCACTGGTGGCACAAGTTTTCACAAAGTTTGTAAAATCTCCACCCAAAAAAATCTCTTCCCAAAAGGAGGGGGTGCTCTAGAGTAGCCACACATTAGACTAAGGTCACCATGCTCAATGTCAAGTTTGGTTTAGAGGGTTAGAGACCTCCCCCTCCAGCATTGAGTTGTGAAGAAGTGGAAAGTTTGGCATGAGGTGCAGTGGCATTTGTGAACCACGGCTAATCATCCAACATTAATACCTGACTTCACTATTGAATCTTGTGGTTAAATGCAATCAGATCCTCACTGAAATGTTCCACTGTCTGGTCTAAAACATATTCCCAGAAGTGGCTATTATATATCTTTTGGACATACAGTCCAGTTATAAGATGTTTCAAGATATGTCCATTTTTGGAGAAAAGGATCTATCACGGTGGCAGTTTTACTCTTAGAGCTTTTAATTTATGACACACAGAGCTGCTCATAACATTTCATATTTCCAAGGGGTGTTTCTTCAAATTGGTGGAGAGAGATTGATATTTTTGATTCAGTTGTTGCACTGCTCCCTGTGAGATGTATTAATACACTTTATTCAGGAAGGAAAAAGTCATCTTTGTTAATCCAAATATGTTTAATAATTGTTGGCTGCGAGCTTCTTGTCCAGTGGCCCTTGGAGACTTATCTACATTGCATGCTCCTAGCCTCAAACTATTCACAAAAGCCAGTCTCTGATGTTTCACACTTGTTTGTGAAGGGGGGGGGGGGGGGGATAATCCAACTGCATTTGCAGTCGGTCTCTAATAGGATACTGTCAGAATGAAGTGCTATGAAATGCATTTACAACCCTTCCTGCACTCACCCATTGGAATCACTACACAAGGTCCCAGAAGTGCTCCTGAACCCCAGTTGTTTTTTTACGTAAGCCGGCAGATGTGGAGGATACAGGCACGTTATGCCTCCTCAGCTCAGTTCTGAGTCACAGCTAAAACATGCTGTCAGTGCTTTGGTGACATCACTGTCTCATTGGTACTTGCCCATACTGGAGGGCCTCCAAGTTCATTTGCTTCTCATGACTCACATCCTAATTGTTTCAGTCTGTTATAGTTTTCTACCATCTGTCAGATAGTTGTCCAGTCATTTGTGCAACTTGAGCTCATGTCTATTTTGGAATCAAAATCCAAAATTGGATTTCAGGAAATGCAGATTTCAGGGAATCAACTCTTCAAAAATGAAGTGTCAAACTGTTAGTGGACTATGCTCTGTCCAGCAGAGACACTGAGGGGTTTAACAACTCCAGAAGCACTGCTATGTCTGATCCACTCGTACCAGCACAACACACCATCATAACATCAGTGTCACTGCAGTGCAGAGAATAATCCACTAGCAGTGGATCTGTTCATGTCCTGACAATTAGTTTGTGGTTGTTTTGGTTGGGTGTGTGTTGTGGTTGTTTGGTTGGGTGTGTGTTTTTATTGGCTGGGTTTGTGGTTGTTATGGCTGGTGTTGTGGTTGTTTTGGTTGGGTGTGTGTTTGTATTGGCTGGTGTTGTGGTTGTTTTGGTTGGGTGTTTGTTGTGGTTGATTTGGTTGGGTGTGTGTTTGTATTGGCTGGTGTTGTGGTTGTTTTGGTTGGGTGTTTATATTGGCTGGTGTTTTGGTTGGGTGTGTGTTTGTATTGGCTGGTGTTGTGGTTGTTTTGGTTGGGTGTGTGTTTGTATTGGCCGGTGTTGTGGTTGTTTTGGTTGGGTGTTGTGTTTATATTGGCTGGCGTTGTGGTTGTTTTGGTTGGGTGTTGTGTTTATATTGGCTGGCGTTGTGGTTGTTTTGGTTGGGTGTGTGTTTGTATTGGCTTGTGTTGTGTTTGTTTGGTTGGGTGTTTGTTGTGGTTGATTTGGTTGGGTGTATTGTTTTGGTTGGGTGTTGTGTTTATATTGGATGGTGTTGTGGTTGTTTTGGTTGGGTGTGTGTTTGTATTGGCTTGTGTTGTGTTTGTTTGGTTGGGTGTGTGTTTGTAATTGGCTGGTGTTGTGGTTGTTTTGGTTGGGTGTTTGTTGTGGTTGATTTGGTTGGGTGTTTGTTGTGGTTGATTTGGTTGGGTGTATTGTTTTGGTTGGGTGTTGTGTTTATATTGGCTGGTGTTGTGGTTGTTTTGGTTGGGTGTTTGTTGTGGTTGATTTGGTTGGGTGTGTGTTTGTATTGGCTGGTGTTGTGGTTGTTTTGGTTGGGTGTGTGTTTGTATTGGCTGGTGTTGTGGTTGTTTTGGTTGGGTGTTTGTATTGGCTGGTGTTGTGGTTGTTTTGGTTGGGTGTGTGTTTGTATTGGCTGGTGTTGTGGTTGTTTTGGTTGGGTGTGTGTTTGTATTGGCTGGTGTTGTGGTTGTTTTGGTTGGGTGTTTGTATTGGCTGGTGTTGTGGTTGTTTGGTTGGGTGTGTGTCTGTAAACACAACCAACACACAGAAAAGGTAAAAGAGTGAGAAAGAGAGCGGGTTCAAGCAGGTCCATAGCTCTGTCGTCCTCGCTAATAGCCTCGTCCTCACGTAGATAGATGACTGGGCAGGCCTCTGGCTGTTGATTATCCTTTAGAGACAAACATCTGTCTAACGTCTGGCTAAAAACCACCTAGTAACCTCTTTATCAGAGTGAATATGGTTTGTTGGTAAATCTGCAGCATGAAGCCATAATGCACCTGTGAGATTTTTAAATCTAAGCAGACTCATGTCTGGAAGAAGCCTGCAAATCATGGCACACTTTAAGCATCAGGGAGAAATGTCATATTTCTCCATTTTGTCGAACTTCCAGCCTCGTCGCTGAATTCTAATTTCCTGCTGTGACAGCCAGTGAAGTGACATCACTGCAATAATCTGACAGTGAAATGGCATGCAAGTAGGTGATGAAACCCAGTTCTGCTTTTTGTAATAGCAACTTTAGACAAATTACAGCAGTTAAATTGTGTTTAATAGAGTCAAAGCATTTCTAAAATCACTGTAATAAAATGTATCATTAAGAAATTCATATTTCTTTAAAGCCAGAGACTTCAGTGTGTTTCTGATAAGATTAATAAGCAGTTTGTTGCCCTTGGCTGTAGTAGTAGGCTCTACCCTTCTACGTTAGACTTAAGAATGGAATATTGCTGTGAGGATTTGATGGCATTCAGCCACAAGCAAGCTTCTGATGTTGGATGATTAGTTCTACATCACAGACACCATTCACAACTCCTTAAAACAGCGGCTGGTGAGCCATTACTTCAAAGAATTCAGTTCCACTCATCCACACATCTAATCCTGGGAGGTTTTACACCCTGCTAGTCTATTTGAGGAGTTGGAAATGGTGTGTATAAATATATATAGAACATCTGGTTCCACTGTCTTTGGAAAGAAGTGCTGGTAAGTTTTATATTGTACATACTCCTAAAAGTGAGGCAGATAGAAAAGGTAAAAGAGGGAGAGAGAGAGAGTGGGTTCAAGCAGGTCCATAGCTCTGTCGTCCTCGCTAATAGCCTCGTCCTCACATAGATAGATGACTGTAGCTGAGCAGTGTGTTTTACTGCCGTCCGCACACTCTCACTCTCTCCCTCTGCTTTTTCCCTCCCTTTTGTTTTGTCAGGACTGTTGATTTACAGCCCTGTCCCTCATCCGTTCAATCCCTCCTCAACCCCAGGCCAATCCTTTTTTTTTCCCTCATCCATCTATCTGTGAGGCACATATACCAATCCAGCTTTAATGCACTGTGCCGTGATTGCGTGCCCTCTGTGACCTTGAAAACTTAAAGCGCCACTACACTTCCACCAGTGGACCACCACAGATCAATGGCATTTCTCACAGGGGCCCAGTCCTGACAGGTGACCCACCTGTGTAAATATCAAGCCTTAAGGTCAGTGTGAATGCTGCTGTCACAGAGAAGGCGTAGGGAAGCGTGACGTCGGTCACACAGCAAAGAGCGTAGACAAACACACAAGGTCCTGAGCGGTTACAGAATTTTAGATGTCTAAATATTTGGGCACTTTTTCCAATCAGTAAACCCAACTGCCTTCAAAGAACACTTTGTTATATTTTGACCGTAAAGATATACATTGCTGCTCTGTGCTCAGCACTGCAGGAACTGCACTATGGAACTTCTGGAGAAGCATAAGTTTCCAAATGAAGCAAGACCAAGATATAATATATATATTTTTTATATATTTGTTTGTCAATTAACCAACAGAACCTTGACACCACTCAATATCATCGGCTGTCCGATTTATCGGTCCCATCCTAAAGCAAGGGATATGCGTTTATAAGCTGTAAGCACACTTCAGTGAGGTCTGCAGGGTGCTAGTGATGGCTGTGAGCCATCCTCTCCCCTCCTCCTCTGCTCTCACCTCTCCTTCACCTTGAAGGATGAGACCTCCTGAAGCCCTGCATCGGCTTTTTCCACTGGATGCTAATTGCATTTTGGCCCTGTTAGGCTGACCGGCCGGCTGTTCCAGCCAAGAAGCCTTCGCTTAAGAGTGATCTCATAGCTGCAGTAAGTAGCATTTTTTGCTAACTCTGCCGTTCACGCTGCCCTGTAATTAAAAACACAAGGAGAGGCAAGGCATATATTCCCAAAACATTGGCCATACTTGTCATTTTATCAGCACCCTCAAAGTTGCAGTAAACAAGTCCAAATCTGTGGACACTAACTCTGAAGCTCAGTTACTGTATGCCTGAAGGTCAGCAAAAACCTTCACGTGGACACATTTGGGGACATTTAAGCAATTATTAATTCATCAATTCAGCTACTTTCATAAACGTAAATTACATTCTATAGAAAAAACATGACCTAACAACATGGGCCACTATGAAGCAGCTGTACATGAACCTAAAATCCCTATACCCAGTGCCAAGTGTCTGCTAGACCCCCAGCATTGGGCTCTGGAGCACTGGAACAGTATTATCTGAACTGAGGAAGCTCCATTAGACCTTTGGGATGAGATTAGAGTGGTGTTTGATCCAGAATTATTATCCAATATTAATTAATCTCCCCCTGAGATCTCAGAATCTGAATCAGAAATTATGTTATGGTATTTTCAATTAGACCACTTCTGAAAAGGCACAATGAGCTGATTTTCTTAAACGTATGTGTTTATTGCTATTGCTTTTTTCACTGAGACAAACATATTATTAAAAAGTAATGGCGGCACAGAACGTAAAGTACTAGCATGCTAATGGGCATAACTCATCCAGTGCTGTGTCCAAAACTGTATGCTATATATATATACACAATTTAATAATCTTTTATTCTGGTGTCATCTAGAGGAGGATGTGTTCACTACTGAGTCTTGGTTCCTCTCAAGGTTTCTTCCTCAGGTTCTGGGGGAGTTGTTCCAGCGTCTGTCATCTTGGACAGTGACTCGTACCTTGGTCTAGGACCTGGTTTTTGGAAATCTGCTTTGGGAAACTGGCAGTTATCAAAAATGCCATGCATTAAAATGAATAAATAAATAAATAATGCATGTGGATAAAGCCCCAGATGATGGAAAACATGAAAGTGTTTGCCACTGCCGGAGTTAATATCGTTCTTCTAAATTTGCTTTCCAAGTAAATGAGTCGCAATCATTTGGTTCCTGAAATTAACTTTAGCTACTAGCTACTGTCTTACAGCAGCCAACTCAAATGCCCTATGAAGACAGGAATATAATCATATGTGTGTTGATCTGTGTATATGTAGTGTAGTGTAATCTGTGTGTGTGTGTTCTCCCACACTGCCTATTTACATACTCATATTTCCGGGGGTAAATATTCTTTTCAGCTGAGTTTAGTTTACCGTTCTATTGCTTTAGTCTAGCACACAAAGAAGCCATGTTTATTCAGTGGCTAATGGAGGCTATAAATCATTTCATTGATGAAATGCAATTACCAACTACTGGAAAAGCCGTTTAACAAAAAAAAAATGAAAAAAGAAAACACAGAATGAAAGAAAATACAGCTCCAGATAGTTTGGGATTCTGGCGGCCGTGTGACACATTCAAGCTCGCATAATGGAGTTCCGAGCACAGGCCTGGGAAATGAATAGATTTTGATGCGATGATTTATTGCTAGGCGGTTGCTGGGCACAATGCAGCTGCCAGTGGGCGTCTTTAGGCAGCGTCATCAGTATTTCCGCAAAAAAAAAAAAAAAAGAAAGAAAAACACCACCACCACAATATGGCCGCCTGAGTTGGCGCGGGTGTTGTGGGTTCTCATAAGCATTCCCGCGGCCTATTGAATCGTCCGGGCGACAAGATTGATGGAGGCTTGCTCTAATTATGCTAGCCTCAGCTCATTTCCTCCTTCTGTGAAAAAAAGAAATGTCCTGACTAAAGCGGTGTGACAAGCAGATGCATGGGAGTGATACTGAGAGAGAGAGAGAGAGAGAGAGAGAGAGAGAGAGAGAGAGAGAGAAGTTGGGGGAGGGTTATAGCAGCCTTATTTCAAGCTGGAGGGGGCCTGGCCTAAATCTCCAGTTGTCAGATACACAGTAGTGCTGAGGCATGAAACTTCTCTGTACATTCATCTTCCCACTGTCCCTCATCTGCCTGTGTTAAATGCACTGAGATGCGCTGTGGAAGGAAGGATGTAGGGCTGGCTCAGAGCCACAGAGTCAGATTTCAGTCTCCTAGAGGGGAGATAAAAGAGCTTAGCACACCGCTTAGTCGTGTCAAGGACCGACACTGTGGCCAGGCACTAATAGCATTAAAGGCGACATTCAGGATTGTAATCAAAAAACACTTTTTCCTCAAATTTTCCTAGCTCTCCAGTCTGTCTGCGGGCTCAGAACCAATCAAAATTTTTACAAAGCCCCAGTGTCTGTAAATGAATAAAAACCAAACTGACTTTCTCACTCTTTCTCTCTCTGCTCATGGCAGAGGCATCAGGATTTTATTTTGACAATGGAGAGAACTCCGAACATCGAAAAGCATGAACCTAGATGAGGATATTGCTGTATTCCTGATCACTTAAGGTGGAAATGTGTGTGTGAGAGAGGGAGGGCGAGAGAGACTGGGGGACTGTGTGGTGCCCAGTGATGAACTCTGTCTGAGGTGATTTCCTATCCTCCTCCAAAAGTAGGGAATGTAGGGTCCTTCAACACTCTTAAAAATAAAGATGCTACAAATGGTTCTTTGAGTAATGATATAGAAGAACCGCTTTTGGTTGCATAAAGAACCATTTTCACTAGTATGTTTATATGGGTAAAGAACCATAAGATCGACAACCAAGTGGCTTTATGCTCATTTTTAAGTTGCACTTTATCATGTAAACACATTAATGGAGCTTAAAATCCTTGTGATGCTTCACTGACCTGTAACAGAGAGAACAGAGCTTCTGTCATATTTGCTCTATGCTCAGCACTACAGGAACTGTACTGTGTAACTTTTGGAGAAGGGTAGGAAACCACCAGCCTCCACACTATCCACACACAGGATAGTGCCGTAATAATGAGTTACATTCTGCAACTGTAAGTAGAGCCCAGGAGAAAGAACACCCAAATCGTACCTAGTGTTGGATTGTGTTTCACTTGCAGTGATAGGCCTGCTTCGTTTGGTGATTGACCTTTTAAGGTGTACACCTGACAATGTTCAGATGCAGCAAAAACTTTATTTTCCTTTGAATGAAGAAAATAACACAAAGCAAGGAATGTATTGGAATTGGAGTTTGTTTACAGATGCCAGACACTTCCCTACATGGCTCTTCACTTAAGCAAGAAATCCTTAAAATGCTACTCACACTCGGATATGTCTGAATTACAAGCGTACGTGGCATAAGAAATGAAGCCGGCAGGTCAAATCTAATATTACGAGACAGTACAAACTGAAATGCTCTTGTTAACAAAAAAGCAGTGTCTTTTAGGTGGACTGTACAGTCCTGAAAAACGTGAATCGTCACAGGTTCTAGAGTAAGACGTGTAGATTCATATAGAACCATGACATGTTCATGTTTTAAGGATAATTTGCATCACAAAGGTTCTTCAGATTAAACCGTGTGTTACATTAATGTGCTATTTTTAAAGTGTAAAGCTAGTAATATTTTTGGGCCATAGAACTATTTTCCAAAAGGTTTGACATAGAACAATTCAATCTGAAGAATGCTTTAATGAAGAAATTAATCCTTTAGGGGGGGCATATTATTATACTCTTTTTCCACAAATGAACACAACTCTGGGGTCTTACTGAAACGTCTGATATGATCTGATCAAAATACCACAAGGGCCAAAACACAGCACCTGTTCCTTTAAATGAGAATGAGCTACAATTCCATTCAGCACGAGAGCCCAGGAGTGAGTAGCAAGGAAGGTCTGGTTTTTAGACATTTCTGGATCTATATATTGCACTAAACAAGTGCTCTTTTTTAAGCATGCAAACTACTGGTTGAGTGTTTGTTTGTCTAAATAGAACCATGGGAACCCTAAACAGACAAATTTACTCAGACAAACTGCAGTCTTTGTCTCTTTCGACCAAACACCCCTCCACCTCCCTCTGCAATGTTTTCCATCACTGACTAGTTTCATTGTGCTATTCCCACACAAACACACTTTAACAAAGTGAGGACACAACATACTGTGCAATTCCACTCTGCTGGAATATCGATTTCCTTCAGCAATCCGTGAGGGAACTGACCCTCCACTTTGCCTCTGCTTTCATATGCTGGCTTTAATGATCATTACAGCACAAAGCTGCTACTACGACTAACACTAAGGTTCTAATGAAGTTAGGGTCTGTTCGCCCCATTCACTCGTAGCCAGGGCTAAAGGCTGAGAACGCTCAGTTTGTGACTCCAAACCCATCAGGGGATTGAGGCTGTTACCGGTCCAACCTTCTAATCGATGACCCATTTGCTGGTCTTTCTCGGGGACGGGCTCAGCTAAAGGCTAAAGCTGATCAAATTAAGACAGACGCATTTGCACTATTTCGACTAAGTGACAGTTAGACAAAAGCTTTGTCCTGAGTGCCGTTAATGGAAATGAGGGGGTGTCAAATTTTGAATTGCAATCAGAAATCAATGTAACAAGCTCTCGGTTTCAGTTCTTGAAGAAAGCACCACTGCTACGATCTGAATACATCCTCAGTCAGGTGACTGACAAATATTCTGGCAAACATGCAATGTGTATGAAAAATATTTTAGCTACCTTCACATTACAAGCCTAATTAATCAATTCAGATTGTTTGCTCAGATCAGATTTTGGCATGTGCTGTATGTGCAATTTGATATGTTTGCGCATGTCGCCTACAATTAATTAATTTATTTTTATTTTTTCAGACAGTTCATGACACTGAAACTGATTAACAAACCAGGCCCATTAGCTCATGTGCGTATTGCATTTTGCCGGGGGCAACAGCAAACAGTACGCTGATTGTAGATGATTAGAACAAGGAGGTGAAACAATCTGGTTTTACAGCAGCACCAAGACATTGAATTAATTTCAAACGACACCCTCCACCCTATGTAGTGCATAGTGTAGGTCATGAAATGACAGTTTCTGCACTCTGCATTGTATATCGAATTATAAAACGGTTTACATTTCAGTGTGGTAATGTGAACAAAGCCTTTGTCCTTTTGTGGATGAACACATGAATCTCAGATGACTGCCTAGTGTGATAAACCAGCCCTAACTCTCTCAATTCTTGTTGATCTTCACCCATTCATCTGTAACTGCATTTGATCTCCATGTGTTTCACATCAGAATGTACAGAACCGTCTCAGCCCTCTCTGTAATGAGGTCCTGTTTGACCTCAGCACTGTGAAAATAGATCAGCTGAGAAGCTGAGGTGCGGTTTTAGAAATTCTTCGTGTCTCTTGTGTAAATGATTTGCATAACCTTTACTTATGAGTGTCCATTGGTCACTTTCATACAAACTGTAGACAGACACACACCCACCAGTTTTACATGATGAGATGGTGATGATGTGTATATATTATGGGCTGCTTCTAGAAATATATGTAATACTTTTTGGAGATCTTGTTGGCATATCAATTTCTGCTCCAATGACATGTAAATGGGAGAACAGAGCCTCTGCTGTTGCTATTCTGGGCTCAGCACTGCAGAAACTGCACTATGTAATTTTTGGAAGATGGTAGAAAACCACTAGCCTTCCCCTTGATTTCAGGACAGTGCTGTAAAAGTGTATTACATTCTGCAACTGTGGGGGGAGCCCAGGAGCAAAAATATCAAATCACTTTCCTAGTGTGCCTTTACAAAATGTGAATGAATGAATATTTATATCTTTGTCATTCTGTTCAAGGTAGTAGTGGGTCCGAAACTCACCTGCAGTCACTGAGCACCAGACAGTAACCCACTCTGGAAACCAGTCCATCACTGGCAATGAAAAAATAATAATAATATTAATAAGTAAATAATAATATATATAAAAAACTATCAAATCAAATCACAACATTTTGACTTTGATATGACATTTATGACATTCAAACAGAAAACTCTTTGAAGTATCCCATGCTTAAAAGAATCATTTGAACGTGCTGTTGTTCGGAGCTGTGTCCTTTTTATCCGTGGGCTGCTTTTTGCTTTTCATCTCTGTGACTTTCTTTAGGGGGCGTCAAGTAGAAAGGTCACTGATGCAAGCCGTGATCCATCGACCTGTTTTGCCGCACGTCTGTCTGCTTTGATAAATGTCCTCAGTTAAAAGCTAGAATTTACTGATGATGTCAAGTCCAGTCCATAGTGTCGAATGGAGAATCAAAGGGAAACATCAGCAAGCCATAAATATGAAGCAGGATATTGGTAGGGAAACTGGAGGTTGCCATTGGTTATGGCAAGGGATTATGATACATCTTACTAGACGTCTTAAAGACATTGTTTGCTGGGAAGACTTCATCACTCCTGAGAGCCCAGAGAGAGACCTCTTGCCTGGCCACCTGTCTGTCTCCTTCTAAAGAGGGGTCCCAAAGCTGTTATGTGTTACTCCAGTGGTGTGATGGACGGGTTTGTTTCAATTACCTGCGGTGATGGGAGTATGCTCACTCCTGACAGGTCTCTGAGGAGCCACGGAGACCAAGATATGGAGGGAAGGAAGGAGTTGGAGAGATTTGCTCAAGCAGCACATGGTGGTGTGAGTGGCCAAAGGTGTTTTACAACTGGAAGGGGAAAAAAATGGCTGTGGTCAGCAGGCTACACCGACAAAAATGAAGAGTGCAGGCCTAGGGC